>NC_133871.1:16146517-16430609 GCF_044706935.1 Curcuma longa | reverse complement strand
CCCTAAACCCTAAACCCTAAGGACCCACTAAGGGGAATGCGAATATTCTTGCGAACACGTAGCGGTCCAAGAATAAGCAAGCGGTTACGATGTTGTCAAACCTGGTCTCCTTGGATACTCCTTTTTCTGCAAATATAAGATCAAAAGGAAATGATTATCGGATCTGGTCCCTGTTGGGTTGCAAGGGTGCAAACATAGTCTCACATCTAAAGTACATGGAAAAGATCATAGGGTTAAAAGGATGGAAAGTATCTCCATTGGTATGAGGCCTTTTGGAAAGAGCCCAAGAACAAAGTCATGAGGGTTTAGGCCCAAAGTGGACAATATCATACCATTGTGGAGATATTTTGATTCTATCGGTATTAACAAGTGGTATCAGAGCGAGATCGCTCTTCACCGGACTAACCGCCGGATGAGCCATGATCCAGATCTAACCATGTGGTTTGAACCTTAAACAAAGGAAGTGAGTGCTCCCGTATCTGAATCAAGAGGACCAGACACTAGATAAGAAGTCCTAGTAGGTTGGGTGGACCTATCCTCTACAAATTAAGCTATTTGAGCCAAAATAACAATTATGTACAATAATACTTATGGTATACAAATTCACTATGATATTTAGATAAGTTTTAATACCTAAAGTCTCATTGGTTCAGGATGTTTGCATTTATCTTTAACTTGGTTGTTGACTCTAAGGAATGCGATTTTTTTATTTCTATATGAGACAAAATATGTTGATAAATATCGAATAAAAATTTATAATTTCTCATGTTTTAATTGTTGCTCAATATTGGAGCATTAAGTAGAAGATATGGTGTTGAGAAGTTATAATAACTTAGAAAATTGGATGAACTATAAAATAGTATGTACAATGATTTACTTGAAGAAATAATTATAAAATTTATCTATATATATAAGCGTCAAACATAATAATTTAATAATTACAAAATTTATCGGTATAAGCCTCAAACATAATAATTTTGATATTGTTAGGATTTGTTAGGATTTGACCTCAACCTATTAGAACTTTCTCTGTCCAACATTCGATCATCTATGATCTATTGGGACTTCCCGTTACCTAGCATCCGATGAACCATGACATGTCAAGACTTCACATGTCTAGCATCCGGTCACTCTTGACCTACTAAAACTTCTCCTATGTCAAACATTCGATCCTTACTCATGTCAAGTGTCTCGTCGTTCACGACCCACTTGGACGTTTATCACCTTCGATTGTCAAGTATTCGATCAACCATTACTCATTTGGATTTTTTTTCTCTTGTCAATTTTCTATTGGACTTCCAATCACCAAGTATCCGATCAACCATTACCCACTTAAACTTTCTTCTTACCAACTCCTTGTTGGACTTTCAATCACTAAGTATCTGATTAATCATAGTTCACTTGAATTTCTTATCTCATGCCAACTTCCTGTTGGTTTTTTCATTTCTTGTCAAGTCTCCGATCAATTTTAACCTGCTTAACTCTTTTTGCCACATGTCAACTTCTTGTTGGTTTTTCACTTCTTGTCAAGGCTCTAGTCAACATAAACCTATTTAATTCTTGCTCAACCAACTAACATATTGATCTAAACTCAACTTGAGTCTTCTCGAGCTCAATCAATTGAGCTTGGTCAACTTAGTCAATCTCAATCTCCCCCTTTTGTTATGTTTGACCATGTTTAAGTTAGGCTAATTCAGTAGCCCAACTTCCTACTTCATTCTTCTTCTCATGCCAAAGCATGAATACACACGTATGCTAATAAGTGGTATCAGAGTGAGGCTGTTGTTCATCGGACTAACTGGAAGAAGCACGAGCACGATGAAGGTTTCCTAATTTAAATTCTTCAATTTTATAGTGGTAGATCGCTATAGCTAGCCTTTAGAGTAGTCGGCTTGAGAGACAGTAAACCAAGTAAATCTTAGTATTGTGCATATGGTGCCGATTTGGTTTGAAGTTTTTGTTGTGCAAAATCTATCGATGCAATCCAAGTTATTCACCCTCTCTCCCACTCGCTAGCTTAGGTCCTAATACTTGACACTATTTATTTTTAGAAGAAGAATCCCTCCGATTGATATATGATCGAGGACTTCCACAAATCATATATATAGCCGATTAGAGTAGAAGATTAGCCTGATCTATTTATTATAATTAATAGTGCAATGACAAAATTAGGGATTTGACTGATTCAATAGCGAAAAAAAGTTGTGGTTCATTGGAGAGTCGGTTCTTCCATCTGGTTCAGTTTCTGAAACACTGATGTGAAGGGAATTAAGGAGGGCCAACTGTTCTACAATAATTGAGCTACATTATTAGTCAAGACCCGAGAGATAAAGATTGATGAACTCATGAAATCAACCCTCATTAATTACATTGTCTATTTCTTATGAATTTGTGGTCTCTCCACTTGCTTAAATAATTAGGGCAATCTCTTTCATACAAACTTTATCTTTCCCCACGCTTATCTTTCCACACAAACAAATTTTGCTTTAAAAGAAAATTGGGAAGATAAATAAATGACATTATATTATAATAGAATGCCAGGATATTTCCTAGGAATCCAACTATAAAACACTTCCTAATCAATTGTTTGGCCTTTAGTTTTGAATTATGTACTTTGTAATTGAGGCGGCCGGCATGCATGTTGGAAACTTGAACTAACCCACTAGTCCAACTTAATTAAGCTATAAATATGTATCAAACTGTTTTAATTTTTGTTATAGCTAAGTGAATCTCAGTAAGAAATAGTCGAGAAATAAATGTTATAGCTTAAAAGTCTAAGCAAAGTAATTTATATATTAGAGTTTGTTTTACCTGTTGGGGAATTGACAAGTTTATATATCATTAATTATCAGAGAGCATTTCTTTAAATTGCCTTTACATCTCTCTTATATTTATGTTTGAAGCGACTGCAGAGGTCTCAATTTGATCTGCTAAACTTGTCTAGTCCATCTAGTTTCATATGTCTCATCCAAACTATTCAACACATCTAGACAAGCCAAAGCTCATTCAAACTATCAAATCCGCTTTGCCTACCCCCTACTACACTTAATTAGATTATATGATCTATTATTAAATGTAATTAGAACTACGCTCTTAAATTTTTCACATCATATTAGATGTAAGAATTATTTATTTATGACAAAAATCACAAAATTAAATTCCTCCAAGATATTGAATGTACGTAGTTTCCGAGCTAACACAATTTGGCGAATCGTGAACCATTTTTACCCTCTAAATTCGAAGGTTAAATTAATGCTAATCATGTAATCGTAATTTTTTAAAATAAATTTCTAGGCTCTGGTCTTGAGTTCCCAGACATGGTTTCCCTTCATTTAACAGCTAAACAAACTCCTAGCGAGAATAAAACAAGATCTCATTAATGGCATTGCACTAAATAAAATTGTCAGCTAATGAAATTATTCTGGTTCTTTTGGTTTTTTAATACATGAGACAAAAATCTCGCCGCGTACACGTCGGCATTAATGCAGGGGCCCACGCTCTCGACGTGGCTCCATAGGCGTCACCGCGTCAGACGTCTTTGCTTGCATGCGTGCAACAAGGCTACTCATTAACTTATCATTCTCAAACTCTAATTATAAGATTAGTAAACTCCTCTGATTATTTGTTGTAATATTCCCATTCCTTTTGATTTTTTATTTTATTTTATTTCAATTAACTTTTCTTATTTTAAATTGAATGGTAAACCTTAATTATCTACGAGTTTGTTGAGGACTTTCTAGTAATTTCCGATCCAATAATTGCAGTGGGAAAATATCCTCACCCCGTACATGTTCACTTGGCCACCACTGTTCTTAATTAATTTCTTTATCATTTTTATTTTTCCTTCTAATTGCATGTCTCCCCTTTCCTTTCCTTCCACTCCTCCTGTGTACTATAAATACCTTCCCGCTCCTTCCACCATTTGTTCTCAAACCAAAATAAATCCCCTCTTCCTCTTCCTCTCTCAATTTTTCTGCATATATAAATTTGGAGGAAAATAATAAAAAAATAAGTATTTTCATGGAGATGACGTCAGCCAGCGGAGGTTGTAATAATACTAGGGCAGCGAAGAGGCTTTGGCATATTGTGAGGTTGGTGTTCTTGGGCTTCTCCAAGAACAAGTTTATGGTCGACCTCCACCTCCTCCTCAAGCGAGGTAAGATCGCCGGAAAAGCCCTCTCTCAACTCCTCACCCACCACCACCATCACCACCACGGCGGCGGCGGTGGCGCCGCTACCATGTACTCTGCCCTCACCTGCCGGTCCATGGACCCCAACATCGCCTTCTACAGCCCCAAGGAGGTGCAGTTCAGCTTCAGCAACACCCCGTCCTACCCCACCTTCCGTCGCCACCGCCGCCGCCGTCACCACCATCGTTACGACGACGACGATGACGCCGTGTTCAAGGCCATTGAAATTCTCAACGCCGAGGCGGATATCGATAACGACGGTGGCGGTGAAGAAGACGAGTACTCTGCTTCGGCAGTGGCGACGCATTCGCCGGCGATTTGGAAGAGCCCCGCGGCGCCGGTGAGGCAACTGAGGATCACCGACTCGCCGTTCCCGCTGAAGGAGGAAGAAGGGGAGGCGGACGGGGGGATCGACCAGGATGCGGAAGAGTTCATCAAGAAGTTTTACGAGCAGCTGCGTCTCCAGCAAATGATAACCCCGGTGACGACGACGGTGCCGGAGTACATGCATCATCGTCAGCGGCGCGACGTGCCACTAATGATGGGACGAGCTTAATTAATTAGTTTTATTAGTATTGCTGTTTGGTTAATTTCTCTATCCATGTGTGAATAAATTCTACAAGTATTCTATATAATGAATAGAAAATTTTATAATTAGAGTTGTAATGAGAGTGGAATTTTCAACTTCGAGGCATTATACTTAAAGAAAATCTTTATTTCTCTATTTCATTGGTAAAGACGAAAATAAGCTGGCTGCGTCGAGTTTTATTATTTACTTTTTAAGAATGAAGTGCCTGGTAAATTGTTGGTGCAATATCATATCAGAGTTGATTGAGTTCCAGTTGATTTAAATTTTGGTATTTGAGTAAAATATTAGTCAAATATTAAATAAGTTAAGATGGTCAAAGTTGATTAAATATATACTTAACGATGAAGAAAAGTTAAGTAGGTCAATGTTAATTAGATATTTGATGGTGGAAAAGTTTAAGTGAATTACTATTGATCGAATATTTGGCACAAAGAGGAAGTCCAAGTGGGTTGACTGAATATTTGACTGTAGAAAGTTCAATGGGCCACAGTTGACTGGATACTTGGCATAAGACTAAAAATCTAAGAGGATAGGATTGGACATTTGACACAAAAAGAAAAGTTCAAATGAGTTACGGTTGACCGGACATTTGGTGACTGAAAAATGAAAATTCAACAAGAAGTTGACAAGAGAAATATTCTAAGTGGGTCAAGGTTGATAGAACACTTGGTGATCGAGAAAGTCCAAGTCAATCAGGGATGATCAGACCTGTGGCACAAGATGAAAAATTCAAACGGGTCACGGTTAAACGGATACTTGATGATTGAAAAAGTCTAAGTGGGTCACGGAGAACTAGACACTTAGTATCAGACAGAAAGTCTAAGTGAGTCACAATTGACCAACCACTTAGTAACAAGAGAAGTCTCAACAGATTACGGATGACTATATATTAGGCAGAGGAAGTCTTGACAGATCAAGATTGACTAGATGTTGACAACAAAAAGTCATAACAGGTTATGGGTACTGCATGTTGTTGGGCAAAAGCAATCCTGATAAATTAATGTCAATGGAATACTAGGTAAAACGTAAATTCAACCTTGAAAAGGTTGAAATTAGCATTAGAAATCAATTAGCATGACGTAGCAATCAATTAGCAAATCCTAAATCTAAAATTTTGGATGTTCCTCCCTGAGATCACACTCTAATGAATCAATGGGAGATAATTATTGAGGAGATAATATTATTGACTTTGACGATGAATAGAGCGACTAGTTGAGAATAAAGAAGGCACTAGAAGGTCTGCAACACTCATATAGAGGTTAGAATTGGTGCCGATGGGCCTCGTCGAGGTCATTCCGATGATCAAGTTAACACAAAGCTCAGGGTGAAAAGTAGCAAAAATATAGAAGAAGAAGAAGATAAAAAATGTGTTCTAACACAAAGAGCATCTCCACATTGGAGCTGGAGGAGATCAAATCCGACAACTAAAGGCATCTCCAATTGCTAAACACCACACGTCTATAGAGGGGTATCTAGGGGACCGAATTTGATAACTGTATGATTACCTCTCCCTTCAGTCATAGCATTGTGTTTGAAAATATTTGTAATAACTATCAATGGGGTGGATAAGGAAATGGAGTATGGTCGATATATCTGTTAGTGTTAGTACTCGATGAAATCAAAATATCTCCACAATGGTATGATATTGTCCACTTTGGACCTAAGCCCTCATGATTTTGTTCTTGGGCTCTCCCCAAAAGGTTCATACCAATGGAGATACTTTCCATCCTTTTAACACGATGATCTTTTCAATGTACTTTAGATGTGAGACTATGTTTGCACCCTTGCAACCCAACAATCCCCCCTCAAACAAAGGACCACAGGCCCCCCTCAACGTCGTTTTTGATGTCTGAATCCTCGACCCATCAAGACTTTTTGCCCCTCAATCCACCCGACCTACTAGGACTTCCCACCTAGCCGCAGCTAGGACTTTTTGCCCCTCGATCCACCCGACCTACTAGGACTTCTCACCTAGCCGCAACTAGGACTTTTTGCCCCTCGGTCCACCCGATCTACTAGGACTTCTCACCTGGTGTCTGGTCCTCTTGATTCAGACACGGGAGCATCCACTTCCTTTGTTTAAGGTTCAAACCACATGGTTAGATCTGGATCATGGCTCATCCGGCGGTTAATCCGGTGAAGAGCGGTCTCGCTCTGATACCACTTGTTAAAATTGATGGAATCAAAATATCTCCAAATGGTATGATATTGTCCACTTTGGGCCTAAGCCCTCATGGCTTTGTTCTTGGGCTCTCCCCAAAAGGCCTCAAACCAATGGAGATATTTTTCATCCTTTTAACCCCATGATCTTTTCCATGTACTTTAGATATGGGACTATGTTTGCACCCTTATAACCCAACAGTTAGTACCAATGGATTCAAAATATCTCCATAATGGTATGATATTGTCCACTTTGGGCCTAAGCCCTCATGGCTTTGTTTTTGGACTCTCCACAAAAGGTCTCATACCAATGGAGATACTTTCCATCCTTTAAACCTATGATCTTTTCCATGTGTTTTAGATGTGGGACTGTGTTTGCACCCTTACAACCCACAATCCCCTCCTCAAACAAAGGATCATAGGCTCCCCTCAAACGTCGTTTAAACATCTTTTTTATGTCTGAATCCTTGACCCACCAGGACTTTCTGCCTCTCAGTCCACTTGACCTACTAGAACTTCCTACCCCTCGGTCCACCTGACCTACTAGGACTTCCTGCCCCTCGATCCATCCGACCTACTAGGACTTCCTACCTGGTGTTTGGTCCTCTTGATTCGAACACGGGAGCACTCACTTCCTTTGTTTAAGGTTCAACTCACATTGTTAGATCCGGATCATGGCTCATCCGGCGGTTAGTCCGGTGAAGAGCGATCTCGCTCTGATACCACTTGTTAGTACCAATAGATTCAAAATATCTCCACAATGGTATGATATTGTCCACTTTAGGCCTAACCCCTCATGGCTTTGTTCTTGGACTCTCCCCAAAAGACCTCATACCAATGGAGATACTTTCCATCCTTTAAACCTATGATCTTTTCCATGTGTTTTAGATGTAGGACTATGTTTGCACCCTTACAACCCCACAATATCTTGGAGTCGGAGTGGATCAAGTTGATGGAATCGAGGAGCTTAAGTCCTCTCAGATTATATGGATCGGTTTGATTAAGGAGTCGGGTGGACTGAGCTAAGTGAGGAATTGGGTGGTCGAGCTAATGGAGTCGAGGAGCCTGAGTCTTCTCGAGTCGGATGGCCAAGCTGATGGAGTCGAGGAGTCTGAATTCTCTGGGGTCGTGTTGACAAAGCTAAGCGAGGAGTCAAATAGCTGAGCTTATGGAATCGAAGAGTCTGAGTCCTCTGGGATCATGTGGACCAGCTGATGTTAGTACCGATGAAATTAAAATGTCTTCACTATGTAATGATATTGTCTATTCTGAACCTAAGCTCTCATGGTTTTATTTTGAGCTCAACCCAAAAGACTTCATTCCAATGGATATATCTTCTACCTTATAAATCCATTATCTTTTTCATGTATTTCCAAATAGGATTTTGATTGTATCCCAACAGAGAAATCTTCTTACTGTTGGGTTGCAAGGGTGTAAACATAGTCCCACATCTAAAGTACATGGAAAACATCATGGGGTTAAAAGGATGGAAAGTATGATCTCCATTGGTATGAGGTCTTTTGGGGAAAATCCAAGAACAAAGTCATGAGGATTTAGGCCCAAAGTAGATAATATCATATCATTGTGAAGATATTTTGATTCCATCGATTTTAACAAGTGGTATCAGAGCGAGACCGCTCTTCATCGGACTAACCGTCAGATAAGCCATGATCCAGATCTAACCATGTGGTTTGAACTTTAAACAAAGGAAGTGGATGCTCCTGTATCTGAATCAAGAGGACCAGACACCAGATGAGAAGTCCTAGTAGGTCGGGTGGACTGAGGGGCAAAAAGTCCTAGTTGCGACTAGGTGGGAAGTCCTAGTAGGTCAGGTGGACCGAGAGGCAAAAGTCCTAGCTGCGGCTAGGTGGGAAGTCCTAGTAGGTCGGGTGGACCGAGAGACAAAAAATCCTAGTGGATAGAGGATTCAGACATAAAAAAAATGACGTTGAGGGAGGCCTGTGGTCCTTTGTTTGAGGGGGAGATTGTTGAGTTGCAAGGGTACAAATATAGTCCCGCATCTAAAGTATATGAAAAATATCATGGGGTTAAAAGGATGGAAAGTATCTCCATTGGTATGAGGCCTTTTGGGAGAGCCCAAAAACAAAGCCATGAGGGTTTAGGCCCATAGTGAACAATATCATACCATTGTGGAGATATTTTGATTCCATCGATTTTAACACTTACAACCATGTTATTACAAGAACACAATAAGAAAGTAAATATAAATACAAATGAAATTGAAAATAACTTTATAATAAAATCATACTTTAGATACTTTCTTATTGTTTGGAATAGCCTTTTGTTGATTTGGAAATGCACAACACTTCGTCTCAGAATCTCCAAGAATCAACGTCTTCTAATCTTCATAAAACCCTTTTTTCGAGGGTTGCAATTAGGTTGATTTTGTCTATCAATCAATTGACCTTACTCACCAATCGATTGTCACGTTGGATCACCGTTTAAACCTGTAAAATGATTATTTTTGCTTGACCAATCAATTGCATCAATCAATTACTTTAGGCCAATCAATTCCTCAATCGATTCCAAAGCATTTTGTTCGTTGGCCATTATCAGCCAATTGATTATGCTGACCACCTTTTGCCAATCGATTGATAGCCAACCCCAAACCTTGAATTCTGAGTTTAGGGTTTACCAATTGATTGGTGAACCTCACTAATCGATTGGTCATGCAACCTCAGTGATATGGTGGAAAATGGATCTATACATGGTGGAATTAAGTCAAAAGTTAAGTCTAAGTAGAGGTCAAAAGTCAAGTCTAAGTGGAGGTCAAAGCGACTCCTCGATTCTAAAGGACTCAAGCTCCACATGACCCTAGAGGACTCAAGCTCCTCGGCTCCATCAGTTTAGTTACCCAACTTCAGAGGACTCAGGCTCCTCGACTCCATTGGCTCAGCCACCCAACTCCTCACTCAACTCGATCTACCCAACTCCTCAATCAACCTGGTTCACACTACCCTAGAGGACTCAAGCTCAGTCAAGCACATTTTGTAGGTTTAAACGGTCAGATCCAACGTGACAATCAATTGATGAGTAAGATCAATCGATTGTTAAGTGGAAATTAGCCTGATTGCACCCTAGAAAAAGGGGTTTCATGAAGATTAGAAGATGTTGATTCTTGAAGATTCTGAGGTGAAGTGCTGATGTTTTTCAAAATCAACAAGAAGTTATTCTAAGCAACAAAAAGTATCCAAGTAAGGTTTCATTGTAAAGTTATTTTCAATTCATTTGTGTTTGTATTTATTTTTCTTGTTGTGTTATTATAAGAATAAGGTTGTAAGAAGGTGTCTTCGCCTTACGCTTTTGTCCTAGGATGGGAATGTTTAGTAGAAGTGGATAGATAGAAGTAGACCCTTGAATTAGTCGTCTCAAAGAGACAGATACCAAATAAAACTAAAGTGTTATGCATGTGACGTCAAATTTGATTCAAGTTTCTACTGTGTATTCAAACGACGAACACAAGATCAAGACAAAAAGTGATTAGAGCTATAGTCATCTCCCCCCCCCCCCCCCCCCCCCCCTCCTCTAGATCGCACGGATTCTAACATTTTTTATGAGGAAAAAGAGGTGTATAAGGACAATTTTATATGTATAATTACGGGATGTATGTGTAATTTTTCTTAATTCTTTTTATAGGAGTTGACATTAAATATTGTGAATTTATTTTTTTTCCTTGTACTTGTAATTTGACACTTAGTTGTCAAATCAAGTTGAAAATAGTCATGTTCATTTATGTGTAAAAGATGCTCAAAATGGAATTATGCTCTGTTTACTTACAGAGGAAAGATTTTAATTATATGGAAAGATTTCATTTGATTACAAATATGACACATATTTATTAAAATTTTAATTATTCATAATTTTTTAATTATGGTCATATAATATTTAAATATACATAATTAATCAAAATCTTAATATCATATCTTTTATTAAGTGCATGATTATCTCATCATGATTTATCATATCTTTGGATTGACTCAATGATGAGAATGAACCACTCATCAATAGCGGCCCTAAATATATGCACCTTTAAGAATAATAACATCATCTATATATAAACATGATTTGGAGTGTTTAGAAGGCTCTGAAGTATATTAAACAATAAGGAATGTTTAAGACGTTCTTTAAATATCAATGGTTGAAAGTAACCATCTATATTTTTATCTTATTCAATTATCATATTTATTTAGTATAAAGTATGATATAAATTCTAACAGATATATCATTAGGTACAATTACTAGTTAGCATTAATTATATGTAATTGCTATAACTAAGCAATACAACTGTGGTCATTGGTTAACTCAATGGAACAATCAATATATGGTTTGTATTTACAAAAGATGATCACTAGAACTCTCTTGAAAGCTTGGATCAATCCATACTTGAACCAAAAAATATATTTCAATATATGTATGACATACGGATATAGCAAATCAAAATAACGTAAAATATTCATTCAAAAAATATTTATCCTAGAATTTATTCATTTCAAGGAAATTTTTTTCTTGAAAATTATTTTAAAATCATTAAGTATTTTGCCTTTAAGTAATGGTGAAAGTGAAAAGTTTTTCTAATTAACTCAAAAATTATTTCCTCTCACTCATACTCACTGCAACGTAACTCTACCACGTAAACACTAATTAGCTTCACCACACGTCCGCTCTTCTACGAAGGCAACAACCTAGCTACCACAATCAATAAGAAAAATATCTTAATGACATTAATTTTACCCCAAACAAATTGACCTTAATATAGTCCAAAAGGTGGATCGGATCAACATCAATATAATTTTTCGTTCAGATCAATTAGTCTGGTCTAATTTTTATAGCTCTATATATATGAACCAAATTAATTTCCTGTCGAACTCGTCCTCTAAAATCTAAGTAGTTTAATTTCTTTCCTTCAAAAAAAGTGTTCACAAAATCATTGAGAATGTCTGGTCTACAACATTTTGCATAGTTGTCATTGCTTCTTTTTCAAATAATTGGCGTTGAACAGCTAGCCCAACACAATTGACTAGCTGAGGGTTGAGAAGAGAGAGTGTGACCTCCCCATTAATGATGGTATAGAAACTAGTGGGGAGAAGCATTATTAGGAAAAAGTCTCTCTCACGCATTTAAACCTTGCTATATAATTGTTTCAACACCAAAAGCAAATTTAATTTTGATTGATCATCAGAAGGCCATCATGCTCTCCTCCTCCCTCTCTTGCAATTCAACAATCAAATTAGATGACAATTTCTTCATTCAAGCCCTACAGTTGTTTTTAAATTAGTTCTCATGTAATGGAATAACCAGATTAAGTATATTGAATTCTTATAATTAACGATAAATATCCTTCTAGGTGATACACAATAATTAATTCACCGTCCATATCCATCCGGTCAACCCAGTTTGTCAAGTACGTCTATTCACACCTTGTTCGGTCCATCATCAACGATATATATATATCCACTTACGGGTGGTAAAATTAAGATACCTCGTTTACATAATACAATTTGACCTATAATTTAATTATATTTTTGTATTTAAAATAAACAAATTCAGTACAAAAGGTTAATATTACACTTGTATTTAGTTAATTATTTACTAGTAATTTATATAAATCTTAAATATATATATTCTAATAAATTAATTATAAATATATAATATAAATAAATAATAATACATATATCGGTTCAAAATCGAATGGAACTGATTATATTGAAATTGAATAAATTAAAAAATATATTAAACCAACTGAATCAACCGATCTTTCTAATAAAAATTAAATAAATCAAATCGATAAAAAATATCTATTAATTTGATTGAAAACCAATTGACTAAATTGTGATATTAATTTTTTAAAATCACCACAATGATATTGTATTCCACAAAAATCAATACTAAAGTGGTATTGATTTTAGAGTGTATAATATTGATTTTTAAAATTTAGCACTATAATAATATTGTTATTTGAATGCAACACCAGAGTGGGACAGCTCTATTTCAGTTGATAATATCAATTTATTCAGTTTTAAAATCGAAAATGAATCTAATTATTCAAAATAATTAATATTTTTTAAAATAAATTGAACTAAAATTTTAAATTCATTTAATTAATTCGATTTAACCAACTTTTACTTACCCCTATTTATATGAATTATATTTAATTTTTATAGATAAAATTAATTATAAGTTGTTCATGATCCTCTTAATTATATAAGTCATGTCATTTGTATTTATTTATCTAAAAATTTACATGTTTTTTTTTTAATTTATTCAATTCTTTAAAAATTGAAAATTTATCCTATTTAAAGTGTATTTGACATCCATTCTAATAGTTTCTTATCATAGCTCGCAATGAAAATTGTGGTTTGGCCACAATTTTACGATCTCGACTATGAAAGGCGGAGTCCTCGTAGATCGATCTGAGCAAGTTTTCCAACTGCTTGATGCTCTTCGTCCTCGATGCTGCCTTGTACACGCTCATTCTCTCCCCAGAAGCCATTGCATTATCGATCAGATAAGCGGATAAAAAACTTAGAGGGTTTTATATTGGTCCGATCATATTTATAAACAGAAGAAATATTTTGAAATTTAAAATATTTTAGCGCGTGTAAATATATGAGAAGGGGTAATACGTGAAGACCTCTATCGTGCAAGTTAGCACTTCTATTATTTATTCTGTACACCATGGAAATTTTGCAATAAGCAGAGGTAATTAAAACATTAATTTAGCTAATTACTTGTAATTAGCTAAACAGAATCTAATTAAAATATGTTCACGAGTTTTTTGACATCTGAAATAATGTCTCTAGTTTATATAATAATGAGACAATTATTATAATATTTTTATTGAGTTAAAGTAAGAAAAATGTGAATTGGAGAAGTGTGGCTAGCTCCTTGAATCAATTCAGTAACACAAATTGGGCTTTAGAGATTGTATGGCCCAATTTTGTGTTGCTATTCTAAAATGTATTCTTTAGAATTGATTCTACAATAAAAATTAGGCAAAATAATGTTCATTTATAAGATATAGTGTTTGTTTCACCAAATTGTACTAGACTAGGTTAGAGTATGATTATCATCTAGCCAATTAGGGTTAGCCAACTAATTTTTTTTATTGGATTGTCTTAAACATAATTTATATTTGTCTAATCATACATATACTTGGGATAATTTAAATTTTTACCATAAAATATTTTGATCCTAATCATTCTCATTCTTTCCTTATCACAAACTCACATTGGCCCAAAGTGCAAACTAAATAATGCGGAATTTAAGTGTGCCTTGATCTATGATAGGTAATTACCCAATTTGGATCCTCTCCACCTGGAAGATGTTAGCCCATAAGAATATATTATAATTTGCATGGTTATAAATTAGTAATATATCTAAAGTCACGCCTCTTGAGTCAACCCTCAAGTCAAGATCCATATTAGTCTTTTCATGAAAGAAAAGTCATCGGATAGAATAAAGGAGCCATCTTGCGATTCAAAGCTCATTGTCTGAATGTGTGGAAAAACAAACAAACTGATTAATAACGACTATGACTCATATAGAAGACTTGGGAGTCAATAAGACTTGGACAATTTGTGTCCATCAATGTTATTTTCATTTTTATTTGAAACTTCCACACATAAGAATTTCATGTTATTATATATTTTAAATATATAATTAATATAAATTGAGTTCAAGTTATCATTTGCTAGAAATTTGGAAGTTTAAAATATAACTTGTTACAAGATTAAAATTTGTAATAATAAATATGCTGTTTCACTCTTAACTTTGCAAACAACTTCCTTTCGTTTACATGTAAATAAAATTTTAAAATATTTTGTAAAAATAATTTTTAGATATTGAAGATATTTAAACAATATTATTTGATTCTTCTTTAGGATGCGATTAATAGTATTTAATGTATAGATGCAGAGACTTTGACCCATCCACCATGAAAGATGCTTGAAAGTGATGTACAAATTGTGCTCCACGAGTCAGCGAATTGTCAAATTATAGAAATGGACGGAGGGGCCCGCACCAGCGTCCCCTTCGAGGTCCTTTAAATTCAGTGTTGTTTAATTTATTATATATATAATTAATGATATATATATAATTAATGATATATATATATATATTTATAATTAATGATATATATATATATAATTAATAAACAAATCAAACATAGTCATTTAAAAAGCAAATATAAAAAATTCGTCTTGGATTGTGTCACATAAATGGACAGAAGTAGAATAAAATCCTTTTCAGTGGAAGTTATTCTAAAAATAATAATTTCTATTTAAAAACAAATTAAAATTGACAAGATTTATTATGAATTTTAATTTATCAGTTATAATCAGTTAATTCTTATTATAGTAATTAATATGTGAATAAAGCAAAATGAACCAATAATTATTTCGTGTAACTATATTAGATCCGGGGAACTTTTCCACTGATTTTTGTGCATTTTTTACACTAATTTAATAGTACCAAAGAATCATTTCGATGTGGTATCGAATCTATATCTGATAAAAGACATGCTAATCTGGACAGACTCAAAAATTTGGATAGGGTTCAAATTAGGGATAGCAATAATAATAGGATTTGAATCGGATTCTATATATCCATCCTCATCTTCATCCTCATTTATCTCATTTATTATATTTATCTCTATCTTGATTGAGTATTCAATTTTCATCTTCATCCTCGATATCCATACTCATCCAAATATTCTATTACCACCTATAATTATATTTTTTAAAAATTTTGAATTATTTTGATAAAGTTATGGATATTTACCAAAGTTATGGATATTTACCAAAGTTAAAAAGGATTAAAAATAAAAATTAACAAATTAAACATCATACCGCTGATAAAATGGAAGAAGAAAACAAATCTATACTTAATTATCCGATTATTTAATCAGATTTTCCATTGAATTTGAAGAAAATTATCATTCCTAATTCAAATAATTCTTATCAAAGCTTTACACAAAAGATTGAAATAGGAAGTAAATATTTTACGTAGCTATCAAAATAAGATAATGTCTCAAAAAGCAATTACAAAATTATGTAATTCTAATATAAATTTTGTACCATTAACTATTTCAATGAGCTTAAATTTAAAAGAACTAGAATGAAAACATAATAACGACATATATAAGTCTAACGAGATCAAGAATTTATATATGAGATTTTAGATTTTGGAAAAATCAAAGGAAGTTGGTCCCATAAAAATGTGATGGAGATCCGATAAAACTGCGATTTGAAACCCGTCTTCACTGGACGTGTGATGGAGATTTTTGCTCTACTTTCTTCCCATATATATATAGCAGGTCCTCTAAACTTTTATTTGTTTTTTGTTTTTTGTTTTTTGGTTTTTTACATCATATATTTAAATTCTTTCTGGGGAGTTATATTTTAGTTGAAATATTGTATAGAATCTTTTTATTTTTCTTTGAATATATATTTGAATTTGTTACCTGTTCAAAGGACCTCAACCTCAAGCGAGAGCTTATGAAATGTTAGTCGACAGCAAAGCCCTCACTCCCCTTTCTATCAAGAGACATAGAAGCAATCCTCCCCTATAACCAATCATCCGGGGCTGGGAAGCGAGATCGAATGCGAAAGTAACAAAGGCTACCTAATTCACGATCTAATGTCATTTGTGGCAATAAAAACTCCTATTTAATTTAAGGGATTTTATTTGATTTTTGGAGTGTGAGAACCAACGAAGAGAGAGATCAGATACAGTTGGATATGTTTGTCGTCACTGTCGAGGCCATAGAACTAGTAACAAAGAATATTTTCTTCCAAAACCAAAGTTATTTTTGTTATTACATGAAAACAGTGTAACATGAGATTTCATTTGGCTCCTCGTACCTTTTGATCTCATAGAATATATAATTTGATTCTCTCTGTGAAGACATAATTGTAGAGATATACAAGTTGAACCACCACATTTTCTCATATATTTGTGTTTGTAATGTTGCTGTGCTATAGGTTTTTTATGAAAATCACCAGGTCCCCGGGGCAATGGTGCAACGGTAAGACATCTGGGTTGTGATCCAGGACCTGCGGTTCGATCCCCAGCTACGGCGTATTTACAGAAATTTTTCTCCAAATGGGGAACGCAATCAAAGGATGCTGGGCATCTGGATTGGCCGTCGTATGTGTTTCCCAATTCACCCTGGTGGTCGGTGGAAAACTTCCATGGGATCGGGCCGGTCACCCCCAGGAATTGAGTCCATAAGACTGACTGAAATTTATCATTTTTTTTATTTTTTTTTAATGAAAATCACCAGAAGGCAAGTCAATCTTTAAGGCTATGTTTACCAGTGAAATAGAACCCGAGAGAATAGAATAGCTTATTTACACCATCCTTCATATAACATTTTTTTAATTGCTCCAATCTAACTAATTGGGTTAGTTAATCTAGTCAATTCAGACAGATTAGTTGATCCAATCAATTTGGATGGAAAAAGCAGACCGATTTGATCAGGCCACACATGGAAGTCGATTTGGGCGGACCAATTAGGTCGGTTAGGTTGGATGAGTGGATCAAATAGGTCAGTCAAATTGAATGAGTCATTGGGTTCGTCGGTGAGGTCAGGTTGACAAGCAACAAGTCATACTGCCAAGTCGCAATCAGTTTAATCGGAATAATGGGGCTACCTAAGTTAGCGGGGTTGGACGAGCCAATTGGTCGACTCATTTTATCAAGTCAATCAATCCAATCAACTCATTAAGTTGGACAATTTAAATAGGCTGATAAAAAGAATCATAAATCACTATGAAAAAACTAATAAAACTAGCTGAATTAGTCACTTAGATAAGCAATCTAGCCAGATGGGTCGATCATATAGAGTCGATCCGGAAGATCAATTGAAGTAAATTGTGTAAGTAAATGAAGTAAAAAAATATTTGGATAAAAATACTTTTTATTGTAAAAATTTATTGTTTATCCATGAAGGACCAAGCAAGTAAATATTTACTATTTTCTTGTCTTATTCTATTCTTTAGTAATGTTTTTCTTTCCAATTTATTCTTTAGCAATAATAATTTGATTGATTTTATTTGGTTTAGATTACAATGATTCCCAATTAATATAATATTATTATCATATCAACAAATTAGTTATAATCCAAGAATATGATTATTTTAACAGTTTAAAATTTTCTACAATTTAGAAAGTTAATAAAAAATTTTTCAATAATTACTCTTTGATATTAAAATTGAATTAATTGAAATGTAGTGAAACCTAATTGAAATCAAATTAATTAATTTAATAAATTTTAATTTAAATACTTATAAATTTAAAAGAGATAATTTATCTTAAATTTTAATCAATAAATTATATTTATTAATTAAATAAAACGAGATATCACGACTTTGTGCTGGTCAATCCCCAAACACTACCCTATATTTGAGCGGCAAATTGCTCTTTATTGAGCAAACCAGAAACTTCTTCTAATGGGTCAAAAACCAAAGCTCTGTATTCCTTTCTCCTCCATTGTGATCCTAAACAAAATCATTCTCTGGATTCACGTTTTCTTGATCTCCAACACCACCATCGCCCATGCCGACGACCGGAAGATCCTCCTCAACCTGAAAGATCACTGGAGCAGCACCTCTGCTCTTGGCTCCTGGAACACCTCCTCTCCGCACTGCCAATGGCCAGGAATCCAATGCGACAATGGCGGCTTCGTCACTGCGATAACCATCCCCAACATACACATCAACCAATCAGTCCCACCCTTCATCTGCGACCTCAAAAGCCTCTCACACCTCGACCTCAGCTACAACGACATCGCCACCGGCTTCCCCACCGGCCTCTACAACTGCTCCAATCTCCAGTACCTCGACCTCTCCCAGAACTACTTCGTTGGAGAGATTCCGGACGATATTGACAAATTGTCTTCTCACCTCACGTACCTCGACCTCTCCGCTAACAACTTTACCGGCGATGTCCCGCCTTCCATTGGGCGGATTAGGTCGCTCCAGTTCCTACATCTCTTCTCTAACCAGTTGAATGTCGGGTTTCCGGCCGAGCTCGGCCAACTATCCAAGCTCCAAAATCTCACTCTCGCATATAATCCTTTTGCGAGCCAACGGATTCCAGCAGAGTTCGGAAACATGCGGAGTCTCAAGTACCTATGGATGTCAAAAACTCAACTAGTCGGCGAGATACCGGAGAGTTTTAAAAATCTGACGGAGCTCGAGCACCTCGACCTTGCCATGAATTCTCTCGATGGTTCAATTCCTGAATTCATATGGTCGCTAGACAAGCTGAAAATAATATATTTGTACTACAATAATCTGTCCGGAGAAATCCACGGCGAGATCACGGCGACCAGCTTAGAGGAGATCGATGTGTCCGGCAACCACCTGAACGGGTCCATACCAGCGGAATTCAGCAAGCTTGTCAATCTCAAAAAGTTGTTCATGTACTACAATGAACTTTCCGGTGAGATTCCCAGCGACATCGCCTTCCTATCCAAGCTATATGACATTAGGCTCTTTAGTAACCAGCTCACCGGAGTGTTGCCGTCAGAGCTTGGGAAGCACTCCAGGCTAAGGAATTTTGAGGTGTGGGACAACAGGATTTCCGGTAGCTTGCCCGATGGGCTATGCGCAAAAGGAGCTCTGAATTCAGTGGTGGTCTCCAACAACAACTTCTCCGGCCAACCGACTGCTTTTCTCGCCAATGAGTGTCACACCCTGACTAGCTTTCAACTCTATAACAACAGCTTCTCTGGTGAATTTCCTTTCAAGATATGGTCGACTGCAGCCAATTTGACAACGGTGTTGATCCAACATAACCACTTGTCTGGCACTCTGCCGGATATGTTGCCGTGGAAACTGCGACACTTGGAGATCCAAGACAACTTGTTCTCTGGAAAGATCCCGTCCTCAGCTCCAAAACTGCTGGTTTTCGATGGGAGCAACAACAGGTTATCCGGCAAAATTCCAGAAGTACTCTCAGGAATGCCGAGTCTCCTGCGTCTATTGTTGGGTGGAAATGAAATCTCTGGTTCAATTCCGGCGGGCATATCCGCTTTGAAGCCCCTCACAGAGCTCAACCTCAAGAACAACCACCTCTCGGGAAACATCCCGGCGGAGATTGGGCTGTTGTCAGAGCTCAAGTTAATAGACCTGTCATGGAACATGTTGTCAGGGCCGATTCCGCCGGAGATGGGCAACCTTATACTCAACTCTCTTGACTTGTCCCACAACCAGCTATCCGGCGAGATACCTATCCAGTTGCAGAACCAAGCTTATGGACAAAGCTTTTCAGCAAATCCTGGACTCTGTTCATCCAAGTTCATGGCAACTCTGAATCTTTGTGCACAACGGTCGACCAATACAAATATGTCTTCACAGAGATTGTTCATAATATTCATAGTGCTCGGTGGATTCGTGCTCCTAATAATATTTGTGATAGGGATTTTGATGTGCCGCCGACAGCCCAACATCGTGGATGAGCTGCCATGGAAGATGACTTCTTTTCAGAGAGTGGACTTCACTGAAGCTAGTATAATATGTAAACTAACAGAAGGAAACCTCATCGGCAAGGGAGGGTCCGGCGAGGTGTACAGAGCTGACATTGGCAATGACACTGGCATGACAGTGGCCGTCAAGAGAATTCGGAATAATGGAAAGATAGACTCTATGATGGAGAAGACCTTTGAGGCCGAGGTCAAGATCTTGGGCTCAATTAGGCACGCCAACATTGTGAAGCTACACTGTTGCATCTCTAATGCAAACTCTAAGCTCCTTGTCTATGAGTACATGGAGAACGGGAGCCTGTATCAGTGGCTACACCGGCAAAGACAAGCACCGAACTTTGAGCACACTGAATCACTGGATTGGTCTAGGAGATTGGGGGTCGCCATAGATGCAGCAAAAGGGTTGTGCTACATGCACCACCACTGTCCAGCGCCAGTCATACACCGTGACGTGAAGTCCAGCAATATACTTCTTAACTCGGAGTTCGGAGCTAAAATTGCAGACTTTGGTTTGGCACGCATGTTAATCAAGGCTGGTGAGCTCGAAACAGCATCAATTATCGGAGGCACCTTCGGCTACATGCCTCCAGGTGAATTCTTGAACTAACGACTTTACAAGTTTTCAGTTTGTAGCAAATGAAGCTTTGGTTCATAGATCAAATTCTGCTCAATTGTAGAGTATGCGTTTTCAAAGAAGATAACAGAGAAGGTGGACGTTTATAGCTTTGGGGTGGTACTCTTGGAGCTGACAACAGGAAGGGAAGCAAGAGATGGTGGTGAGTATGAAGGCTTAGCAGGGTGGGTCGCTCGCCACCAAATGGAGAATGGCAATGTAATGGAGCTGATAGATGAGGACTTGAGGGAAGATGTCGATTATTTGGATGACATAGTGACAATGCTAAGTCTCGGCATCATATGCACAAACAGGAATCCTGCATTCAGGCCTTCCATGAAAGAGGTGTTGCAAAACCTGATGGACTGCGACCGAAGAGACATTGGTCAAAGGAAATTTGATGTTGGTACACTACAGATGAAGAGATGGAGCCTACATGGAAGTTCATCGGTTGCAGATGAAGAATATGGCCACAGTTATCTGATGGATGCAGTTTAGCCAAAATCTAATTGCTTGCCGTATTCTTCATCTGCAACCTATGAACTTCCATTTAGGCTCCATCTCTTCATCGTACCAACATCAAATTTCCTTTGACCACAGTTATCTGATGGATGCAGTTTAGCCAAAATCTAATTGCTTTGTATACTAGCATTGGTCCTCAATGATTGAGGATGCTTTTCGTTGTCAATAAACGCAGGGCACTATAAATATTAACCAATAACCACCTACAAGCTGTATCATTGCACTTAAAGAAGTTTATTTTGATTGTATTATTGAATAAGCAGTCAAATGCATATCAGTTCTATTCTCAGACAGAAGATTTAGAGGTAACGATCAAAGAATTAAGAGAAATACCTAAAAGGGGTCGTTCGATCTGATGCTGACTATACTGAGCTCAAATGTTATTAGATTGACATACCTGACATCCTACACAAGCCACAAAGGTGGGTCAGTAAACAATAAACCAACAGTGGGTATACATTTGATCCAGGCTATATTAATCTTAAATGCAACCAGAAATATTGATCCCCTAGTAATTCGTAAGAAGTACAGAGAAGCTAAATGCTACTTTGAAAATATGATGGGAACTGATAAGAAATGTTAAAACTATAGATAACACTGATGAAGGATGATAAATCTTGGTATAAACCGAGCAACGATGTCATGTCAAAGCAGAGGATAAATGACAAAATTGAGAATGACAGATGGACAAGAGATAATTCAACACTAGGGCATCGATTTTTGTTAAGTCATACAATCTACCACTACTACTGCTACAACTACAACAAAAATAGCAAACCACATTACTTCCAGCTTTTCGAGATGGGTCACATAGCTCGTCCTGTTCATTCAACTTTATGCATGCTATTTTACTAGTAATGTCCTACATTTTTGTAAATCAGATTTTCAAGAGATAGGCATCTGACAAAAAGGTTCTTTAAATTTATAAGAAAAATGTCTAGAGAAATTGATATATCTTTGGCTACTTGCAACAGGATTCTTATTGCAAGTTCTCCAAAAAGGCATTGTTGTCCCATAGCTGAAAAAACTTTGAATTGAGTTTTGCACGCTACTAACTCATGCAGTTTTGTATCATGGAAAGCATACGCCCGCAACCAGATTTATTACCATGAACATAAACTTCGTCATCCTCAGTTATTAGAAGATGAGATGACTGCAAGAAGCCAAGTACTCGTTCCAATGCTCATGAGCAACAAACTTAGAAGCAATTCGTTAATTGATCAACCAACACAAGCAATGTTCAGCGATGTCTCTAAAGTAAAATAACAAATGGCATTATTGAGATTGAAGATCCCACTAGTCCAAATTCTTCAATTAAAAAACTTTTTCATAACTAGAATTGTTAGCCACACAATATGCGGGTGGAGATGAGCTTTTTTATTTGCTAAAGTTAAGATGGTGAACAAAATGTCTTCTATTGAATCATTTCATTCATATAGTTGCGTTTCAGATATTGTTCTGATTTCATCCACTAATGATAGTCTGAATGAGATAACTTTTGAAACAAAATGCAACATTTCATCTTCTAGGTTTCTCATCCAGATTCATCTAGCAGAAATGCGAAGTATCAGGTACTTTAGTTCTATAGCTTTATTCCTCCATAGTAATAAGGGGTGCAACCGAATTGGGGAGGGAAGTTTTAAGGAGGAAAAAACCTAGTCTAAATGTTTCAGGATATGGATAAAGAACCTGAATCAGAAACCCAACTCTACTTTGTGGGAAAAATATAATGAGTCCACAAGCTCAGGTTGGGTTTTAAATATTTCTATTTAGTCCCTGTCCCTAAGGCAAGATTGGGTAAAATCATATTGTTTTATTTTTTTTCATGTTTTTACAAAAAATAAATTGAAATAGGACCAAAAAATCAATTTTCCCAAACAAAAAAACTTGACTTCGACCAAACCTTTATGAATGATCAGGAATTTGAGCTTTTCGAACAAGCCCCCTTGCACCAAGTACAAACATTGATTCACACAGATCAATGAAGGGCACTCCTAGGACTAAAATGAAAATCCATTTATTATCTTGTTGTAGATAATTCCCTTTAAAGAAATAACAATAACAATAATCTTTTTCACTCTTGTCTTTTTCACTCTTGTTAATAATCTAGACATCATCAAGGACTCAATGTTGTGCCAATCAATAAAATACAGATTAATGGAACTGTTAATTAAGATTCTTGCATGGAACATTAAGTAACAACAATAGTCGCTTTATACCTTCATAGAACTTTTGACCTCTGGTATTATTAATATCTTCCAGTGGACAATAAATCTTGTATGTATAATCAAACTACTGTGGCTAATAAGAATGACAGACAGCGAGTCAAGAAATGATAGAGCAAGAGAAACATAGAGAGATGATTGATCAAGAAAGATGCATTATATGTTTATATAATCAAGATGACTAAACACTTTAATGAATATTTTCTTTTAATAAAATGTCAGTCGTTAATTATACATTAACTGATTGTGTTTGTAAATTTACATTTTTATACAATTTGATTTGTTTTAATAAATTGTAATATTTACCAGTTTCTAATTATAAAAAATTATTACAAATGAAATATTGTTACAGAAAATATGGATTATACAACACCAAGGTGAACATTCTCTCAATGAAATACAAAATTTTTATTAAAAAATTAACATTTTGTATTCAAAGAGGGATATCTCCTCAGTATTTCCTCATCAAAAAAATATTTCCATGGGAATTTCCACTCTTGAAAAATCCTAATAGATATGCCCTTGTAAGTTGTAATTCCCTTAGTAAATTACTGACTATGAAATTTTCAAGGGAGATTGCAAAGACAGTTTTCCCTTGAAATACTAGGCATTTCCAAGGGAAACCTTGATCAGTGAAACTGTATTTGCTAGTAGTGAGAGTGCATATCAGTAATCAATTGGAACAAAATTTGGGATTTCTTGATTTGTTCCAAAAGATATCGTTCCATGCTAAATAAAGGATCTTGAAAAGATAAATTAGTTTGAAAGTTCGTCTCTTAACAAGAAATTTTAATGAGCTTAACCGTTAGTGGTTTCATGCTGAGAGTAGTCAACTGGTTTTGGGCTTAGCTGATTATGTGAGAGTCCAGGTGGAAAGAGAGACTAAACTCTAACAATCGCTCTTTGATCCAATCTTAACCGTTTTAAGACTAACCTTGATGAAAAATCAAAAGCGTGTTTGTTAAAAACCGTATTTGCTAAAGCTTGCCCTACTCAGAAACTTAAGCAATTGTGCCAAAACTTTACCCTTTTGCTCAAACTGGTATAAAATTTGTATCCATAAGACATTCTGAAAGTAGATTAAAGTTGAGCAGCCACATAAACATAATATTGCCATACTTGAGAGAAATTATCGTAATGTGTTTCTTGAGATAGAAACCGTGCTAATTTTTCTCTTCAAGCACATTACTTAAGTTTTATCTGAGCTACATTCATCTGCCATTTCATGTATCACCTTTGCTAACAAGTATTTTAGTCATTTTCTGAGAACATAACACACTAATTATCTTTAAAAAACAAATCAGTTGAAGCTTAGTTTAACAGACGACAAGATCACTATTCTTTTTTCTTTTTTTCTTTTGCACCAAAGAATTCCTTTATTATTATCGCAACAGGAATCCTCCGATGAAAAAACCCTCGAAATCCTCCAAACGGCAGAATTCAAATTCAACTTCAACCAATAGCCTAAAGAAAAGATCAAACACGTACGTAAGAGGATTTATTAGTCCATGCCAAGAAATGGAGGGGCCACGGCCGTCTTGCGGTGACTCCTGGCCGTCGTGCCGCCTTCTACTGCCTCTTGCCGCGTCGTCAAAGCGGAGAAGCGTATCTATCTGGATCAAGCAGTAGTTTGCGACGGTTCTGATTGGGCCGGACCCAAATCAAATACATTTAGGTTTTGATTTCTCGATCATGATTGAACCCGTCGAATAAAACGGTGGGGTTGAATCCAATCGCATGTCGACATTTGACACCATACTTCCTCACCATGTCACTTTTGTATGCCATTCAATTGTTCTCTTTGATTTGTTGTATTGAAATCGTTTTGTTATCTGGTGTTCAATATTAGCCATTGATTTGGAAGTGGCACTGATGGTCATTGGAATAAATAAGTTTTGATAGTAAGGTACGGGTACGGGATGATGACCATTAGTGAATTACTTTATATTTGATACGAGAAAATGAAATGATAAGCAAAATGAAACATTTCATTTTCTTATCTGGTTGGCTGGCTTTAGCGCAACGATTCATTTTAAATTTGACCCCATCTACTTTGTTTGACTTTTTTTTTATCTGTTTGACTTGCTTTATCTACTGTTAAAGTTTGTATGACTTAATCCATTAGGTTTCTCTTGATTACTTTGTCCCGTTAGGTTTTTGATTGTCCTTCCTAGGCCCGATCAATTGAAAGATTGATATAATTCAAGAATCAAAACAATGATAATAAGGTCAATCAGACAATTGTCATCATGCCAAGAAAATTCACTCGATCACAGTCTACAAAACATATTAATTTAGTCGACAAATCAACAACGGCAATATTAAATTGATCATTATTTCTTAGTGGAGTAATTTGCCGATCCTGAAGCATAATAATCAATTTATCAGAAATATCCATTATTTGTTTCATATCAAAAATGGAGTAGAGTATTTTTTTTTTTAGTTAATAAAATACAGGACTACTCTTGGTCTTGGATTAGAAACTAAATCAAATTTCTTCAAAACTAAACACTTCATTTTCAAATTAATGTATATGACACGATTAGAAAATTTTATTTTTAATTGATTTAACATTCACACAATTCATGCCAAGAATTCTTTCTATGACAATACATTTATTTTTTTAAAAATCCTTTAGTCCTCAAAAAATTACAATTCAAAGTAAAAAATAATAATTCTATGATTCGTTTGTATTCAAATCAAACCAACTAATGTTTCTATTTGACTTCAGTTAAATCTACCACATTGATTCGGTTAAATTCCTAACAGATCAATACAAAAAAAAAAAACGATTCGACCGAGTAATTTGGTTTGAAACAAATAGATACCGCCCATAGTGGAGCAAAGTTTGAACATGTAGTTCATAGCATAACAACTAATTTGGTAACCTTCTCCAAGAGTTCGTGTTAACCACTAGGAATATTATACAGAATGCGAGAACAAGTACTATTAAAATCAAAGAAATAGAAGTCAAACGTAATCCCTAAATCCAGCGAGGACATGGTAATGACAAAGAATTCTTACCCAGAAATGTCAAAGAAATCTCCAACCCTACATCTTGAATCCCCACTCAAAATGTATTTCTTAACTCTCCAAACTACATACCGGCATTTAGCCTGTAAAATGCTCGTGGAACTTAATCAATACGCCTCTTTCCACAACTTCATCAGTCTATTTTGACAGATGAGTATATTTTGCGAACAAACCACAGACAGGCATAAAAGCCAATTGTCCCAGTTAACACGAAGAATGCATATGATGCAATGAGCATGTATCCAAAGTAAAGGATCCCAGATACCAGTTTGGTTATCTCCAACTTCGTGAAGAAATAGAATACTGCGTATGCAAAGAGGTACACTGCAGATGAACCAGCAGTCAAATATGCTCTCCACCACCAGTGATAATCTTCACTGCAAAGCTGAAAGTAGCAAAGCACAATTGTTATTTCTGCACAAGTTACGATAAGGATGATGAAGACTATGAACAGAAAGCCGAAGATGTAGTAAAACTGGTTCAGCCAAATTGATGTCAAAATGAAGAAGAGCTCAATGAAGACAGCACCAAACGGAAGTATGCCACCGATTAGGATAGAGAAAGCAGGCTGCATGTACCAAGCTTGCTCTGGAATTTGCCTCGGAATCTTATTTGTCTTCACAGGGTCCTCGATTGCTGGTTTCTTGAATCCTATATAGCTGCCAACAAAAACCAATGGCACCGAGATGCCAAACCATAGGAAAACCAGAGCAAACATGGTACCAAATGGAACTGCACCAGATGATTTCTCGCCCCAGATTATAGCATTCAGCACAAAGAAAATAGAAAAACCAATTCCAGGAAACATGAATGCAGTTCTCAAGGTGATCTTTTTCCACTCTGTGCCTTTGAACATTTTGTAGAGTCGAGCAGAGGTGTATCCGGCAAACAGTCCCATGAAAACCCACAAAAGAACCATTGCAGTCATCAGCCCACCACGGTTGGAAGGGGAGAGGAAGCCAAGCAATGCAAATATCATAGTAACCAAGGTCATCCCAAAGAACTGAACTCCAGTTCCCACATACACACACAGCAGATCTGACTGAGTAGGTGATCTAAAAGCATCCCCATGAACTAATTTCCATCCTGTTTCTTCCTGGACTTCCTCCTGTGTCTCCAGCTGATTGTAATTAGCAATATCTCGGTAAAGGGTTCTCATCATGATCATGGCTACCATTCCAGAAAGGAACAGAACTATCATCAAGGAATTCACAATAGAAAACCAGTGGATTTGATCATCATTCATGAGAAGATAGGTATCCCAACGAGAGGCCCATTTAATTTCACTGGACTGTCAGTGATAAGTTACTATAAGAAACATATTTGATAGACAATAGTAGACTATTTATATGGTTGCATACCTGGAAGGTGACATCAAAAGAGAAGACAACATATTTCTCTGCAGCAACTTCCTGGGGTATATTGCTAGTTGGAGTTATTTTAGCACTTGGGTTGCAGGTTTGCACATTAGGTTTTTTGTCATCCCACTCGCTGTATTCATGCTTTACACTGTTTGAAATAGAAAATATAAAGATATAAATAAAAACATCAAACATATTATAAAAAGAGCGGCACAGCTTTATGATGAGTGATTGTTCTTATCACTCAAAACACTGGCAACCTAGGCTGCAAACAAGCAATCTAATCATGTGTACTAAGACTTAACTAAATGTTATGTGTCTAAAAGTATAAATACACAAATTCATGCAAATACCATGCTGCATCACTAAGACTCAAAATAACTTGGTGAAATTATAACTGTTGGACCCAGTAGTTGACGAATATGAACTCGGTCTGTCGTTAGTAAAATGTAAACTGCACAAGAAAAAAAGAATCGCAAAAATGTCCCAGTCAATTAACAACAATCACTCTATATGCCACAGTAGAAGTTGGTTCAAGATTGACGACAGAATAACACAGGAACTCATCTTATCAGGCAACGAAACTGAGTTTTGAAACTGAAAACATATATGAGTCTTCAGATATTTCCTGGTTTGAAATGGTAAACAATAATTTATTAATGAAACATCACATCTAGGAGCTGACCTTATAAGTGCCAAGGCTTCAACGAGGGCATAAGGCAATTTTAATGATTTCTACCAAAGAATCAGAATGCAATTTAATATATTATAACTGACTAACAGTATGTTTCTAATAGATAATTCACTCCCACAACTTTGCTAGATATGCCAAAAATTTTCTCAGCAAATGCCATAACAAAAGTAGTACCCAAGAATTTTGTTTTGCAAAGGACCATTTTTAGATAGACGGACACAAGATTAATTTCACTACAATTAGGACTGTATATACTATATATACCCATATATTGCTTCATTTGATTCCAGACTCTTTCTAGAAAACAGATTTTGGAGTAGATTGTAAATTTGCAGGTCTAATAGTTGATTTTTTTAGTTCTCACAGCCTTCAATAAGTCAATTTTTTTCTAGTTAGAGTTACTCCAAACAAGCTAAAACTTAGACCAACTTTTAATTTTCAAATGTAAAACAAACTTTCTTTCAGGTGCTCAATTGTCACCTAAACAAACCTCTTAAGCATCACCAAAAAATCATGGTAGTGTGTTACTGTAGTCTGCCATTTCGAGTTGAGCTGTTTCATAAAATTACACTTTTGCTGAGATGTTTTATTTTTTTCTCATAAAATTACAGTTTTGTTGAGATTTTCTATTTTACTTGCATAAGATTCCAGATTTCTACCATATAAAAGACTACATAACTTGATCAAAATTTCCAGACAGTCACTCAGAACAATTATCTTTCAGCAGATAGGTGATCGAAAAAAAAAAGAATGTTAATAAGAAAGGATGTAAACATATCATGAATCATATGAAGAGTCAATACCTGCTTGGAATCACTTCAAAACCAACGATTCGATAATCTTCAGATTCTAAATCTTTATGATACATGACCTTGAAGCTGAGGTGATTATTTATGCAGTATTGATCTTCCTTCACCTGAGCACAAAAAACCAGATATTAGCCATCATAATTTAAATTTCTGAGTATTTTGCAGATAGTAACGGCAAGCTACCTTGTAACCAACACGGAATCCATGTTCATAACTTGCTATTTGACTTCCATCTCTTCTTTGCCTAGGGACTGCAACAGGAAGATTGTCCAATATCCTATAAACACAAGGATGAACACCAAGTTACCAGGCAATCAGGAGTCCATAAAAACTAACATATTAAACAAGCCACCGATGATAGAGAGTGCAAAAGAAAGAATGAAACTCAAACAAACAAAACACACATCAACATCTTGTTTTAAGAGGTCCGAACATGATTTCACTTACATATTAACCCGATACTCGTCATCTATCTTCTCCTTAAAATTTTTTGCCGCTTCAGGGGAAAGTTTTGCATGACAAACTACTTTGCAACCTTCATCTTTAAGCATTTTGAACTGATATTGAATGATGCAAATCACAGGGAAGAAAAAGCATTAAAGCAAGCAAACAACAGCATAGAATATTTTCCTTTCTTCTCTTTAAGATAGACGAGGGTTTAGTTTCCACATTATGAACGTTAGTCTTCACTCAAGAGAATCTAGCAAGTACTCACTGTGTAAACAGAATTCTCAATTCGGTCACCACGTAGAACCTCTCCCAAATTCTCAGCACTATTCATAACCTTTGAAGGTTTGCAATAGTCCAAAAAATAAAATTCATAAGGAAGTTGTGTCTTTGTTGACGAAAGCTTGTTGACTTTTACTTGAAGCTCGTCATCCTGTGTAGTGGAGAAAGTTCACCAATAAGTGTACTAAAGGAGCAACAGAAAACAATCATTTAATAATATCACCAAATATGAGAAATAAAAAATTTAGAAAGTAAATATAAAGAAAATTGTTTAGTGAGTTGTGAATCACAAGAATTTAATCAATTCTATGAGAAACATGAATGGCTAACAGTAAAAAAAATTGTTGAAAGACATCGAACTGTTGATTGTTTTTTCATAAGATTGAAACATATCCATATGTCCAGCAATTGCACAGTTCCAGGACAGGGATTAGACTTAAGCACTAGAGTTTGTCTTCATGGCAAGCTATTTGAGATGCTTAGAGCTGACTATCAGCAAGAAGTTCCCCGGTAGGTGACACATTTTTAACACATTCAACTTTCGTATTTGATCTTGGTGCCACAATTCAGTTCTTTTGCACATAACATATCAATGTCAAAGCCACAGAAACTATCGCTCTGTTATTAGTGATAAGGCCCTCCAGTTTGTAGGAAACTTGTAAAGGGGGCTAGGCTGTTACATAGGCTGCAACAATTTGTATACTTATGTCCAAACTAAGATTCATATCTTTCTCTATGAAAATCGTAGATTTTGAGTATCCGTCTAAGTCGTAGTTAGTAAAAAGGCATACCAAGCTTTTGAAAAACTTGTTAATGCAGCATCGATGTCTGAAAGCACTCAAAACAACATATCTGCAAGCCGCTCGGTTTATTCTTTCGCACATCACCGGAAACTAAAACTACCTCGAAAATGACTAGCATCCATGCATCATCTCTGATTTTATTACTAATTTAAAGATGAAAAAAGGACCTCAAACTAAAGAAACTTTTCTCCAATCCAATAATCAGAAAACCGACGCGAAAGGCAACACCATATCCACACATTTTGAGCCGAGATCCAACGGCAAAAAGAAGAAGAATACTTCATAACCCTAGCTCTCAAAACCAACAAGCAATGCTTAGGGACTGAAACCAGATCGGCCACGATTAGCGAAAACCAAGAATCAATTACCTTATGGAAATCGCGAGGAGCGACGCCTGGAAGGTAGAATGCAGCAGCCTGAGGCAGGAGGAGCGACAAGAGTAGAAGCGCCGCGATCTCACCGTGGTTCGCCATCGAGCGAGAGAAAGATCCCGGGGACCCCGTGAATGCACACCAATGTGTAGGTGTAGTTTATATGTTAATCCGAAAAATCAAATATAATAGAAAATATTAATTTATTAAAGTGAAGAGACACAAGTGGAACCAGGAAATTGTTAGATTAATTTTCTAATTCTAACACGAACGCTAAAAGAAGACCGAGAAGAGCATTGGAAGCGGGCATATACTCAAATCCAGGATTCTAATTAATTGTATCAGCGATTCAGCGTCAGAATCGTTTTGTCCAGGAATTAAATTAAAAAAGCAAACTGTTTCGGGCCAAATATTAATATATAATTACTAAATTTAGTATCAATAATTCACACTCTTTTGCTCCATCTATTAATTGTTAACCATACAGAAGGAATATATAATTCCCTTCTCACTAGAGTTATCTATATCACATGTCTTCCTATATATTGTCGATCAGTAAAGGTTTCCTAACGGAAAGAAATAAGGGAGATTATCCAGGGACTAGCATTGATTAACCATGAATGCGTTGGAATGAGATAAAATAATCGCGATAAAATTTCATGAGTAGCTAACTGATCATGAAACTTGCTCTTTGGCAGTCCTACTGAAGATATCTGAAGGTTTCTGATGAAAGTATTCATCTTCAATTGGTTTTGCGGCATGAAATCAAAAGTGCAGTATTCATTGACGTGTTTCTGTATCATCTAGCTAGGAAAATCAAATGCTGGAATTTTGGGCTTTGGGCTTTCGCTTTTGTTTTTAATACGTAATCGCATGGCGTAGAAGGAATCCAGAATCATGTGCTAGGCCCAATCCCATTCGGGGCTCGACAGAGTCTGGCTGGAGTGGTTTAACGCTGATACAGATTCAAACGGACTGGGTCAGGCCGGGCCACGATGAGCAGCTCTTCTCAGACATGACATGAACATGATTGCCTAGTACGGTAAAGTCGAGTTGCATTTAAGACGATGAGCCACGCATGGAATTGGAATGGGAATGACAGACGTAATGTTGTGTCTGTCCCATGCACAAATGTAGGTTAGAGAATGATTGGCCATCTTTCATTGGGCTCCATGTCGCATCTCACATCTCTCTCCTTGTATTGGATACTTTTATTAATTAATTATATACTTTATTTCACTGCTATTATTTGATGAGGGCAATTATTGACATCAGAAAGTTCAATGTTTCATAAAATTAATTTATTTAATTAGTAATTGTTATTCATTACAGATATGGTTTGATTGAACCATCTTCTGGCCATCAACCCATGCATCCTTAGACTTAATTTCCTTATAATTCCGTTGAAATTCATAAAGCATCCATCAAAGTTTGAATCATTGAACACACATATATATATATATATATATATATATCACTCTCATGACAATTCAAATTTAAATGACTCTCTCTATATAATTAATTAACTAGGTACGAACATAATTAGGATTTTATTTTTGGTTTTTAAAATCTAAGATCATCTTCAATTCTAGAAGCAAATCTAACATCATCAAGTCCAAAAATATATATAGGCGAAAATCATCCGGCTGGAATTCCACCTATAATCGCAGCGTACTGTTAAAGGAGAAAATATAGTCTTTTATACTGTATAAAAATAAAAGTGCAAATAAAGTAGGAGAGTAAAATGAAAATTTTGTCGGGGGTCTTTATCCCATGGGCCATGGTTAATATTAAATTAAACGCACAATCACAGTAATTAAGCCTGCAGTAAACTTAATTCGGAAAACCCTAAAAACATAAAAAAATAATTTTAAAAAATAAAAAAGGAAATCTGGAACATTTGATCACGAGAGGGATTGTGGGCCCGTAGTGTAGCATGGTAAGCAGTGTCACGTAGCAACCACTAGATTTGGGGTACCCAATTGAAAAATACACTCGCTTGGACTCACCCTTGTAAATTATTGAGACAGCCTCGTTGATTTATACCTCAGACATTATATTGATGAATGATGCTGAATAATTTATTGCTTCTTGTGCTCTTCATGCACCTCTCAATTAGCTAACCCTCACCAGATGGTTCAACTTCATTTGAAGGAAGGAGGGTGCTGATATACGTATCCACTCCTCCTGTCATACAAATTAATTAACTGCACTTTACTATTATAATTTCCATGCAACATATATTATCTTGTCATCTTGTGACAATGCCTATGCATCGCCACCAACTCGATCGTGCTATTTGAAGCATATATATGTGGCTCCATTGAATTGGATACCTAGATTAAAAAATAAATAAATAAATGGTGATCATTCTTTTCATATTGTTGTCATACAATCTGATCTCGATCCCAACGTTTTCTGTTTTCACTGCATGCTAAATTTTTATTTTTCGTTGTGTTTGGCTTGGTGGTTGAAATATTAACGTCTTTACTTTCGCTGCACCGAAGTTAAAATTTTAGATGATCTTTGTAAAAAAAATTCCCATTAAGTACACGCGCGGTCAAATGATTTGCGTACTTAATTAGAGTACTAATATTTTAATATGCAAGTACAATGTAACCTTTATATATATGTTATCATTATACAAATACGAGCATTATTAACAAAAATAATTATTATTATATTGCTAGCTAGACTTGTTGGTAATAAAATTGTAGGATTACTGTTAGTATCGATGTCGCTATATATATATATATATATATATATTTCATGTTCATCATGGAAAAAATAGTGAGACCTTGTAATTTCAATGCGTCGATCACAAAAGAAGATGAAAATTCACCGAAAGGCTGGCCTCTTCAGACTTGAGGTAATTTGCAAAAGTTATAATTTCCCTTTTAACATAGACAATTAATATTACATTATATTTAGCATTTACACTTCCTTAGATTATAAAGAATTTTTTCCATGTCAATCTCTTCTTGCTCGTAATTAAGCTAGCTCTACCAAAGACAAAGAGGTGATGATTGCGTGTAGACATTGTACTGCTTCTCTTATGCAAAAAATGTGGAATCCGCCACCTTAGTGGCCCCACACGATCGGCTCCACGACCATTGTACTGCTTCTCTCATGCATGCTAGTGTCAACTTTGGGTCGCTTGCATGATCTGTGCACGTGATCTAGGGACCGTGAATCGTAATTAAGTTGGGTGTTCGATCTCTTGGTATTCATTAGACAAGTCAATGCTCTTCATTTTGCTTCAGGTAATTCAAGACTTTCATCGGGAAGCTAGCTAGGCACCATTAATTTCTTCTAGTTCTACAGGGATCATGGCCTAAAGGAAAATTAAGGGGATCTACTAACCGAGCAAGGTGTGGCTAGCTAATTGGAAAGACCACCTTTTGCTTTCCAATGCAAAAACCATTAGAAAATTTGGTTGTAGAAATTGGTTCCATTGTCCAAAAATCGTCATTCTCCTACTTTCTAAAAGCATTCTAGTCTCAGAAAGTTAGCCCGATTGTATATAATTGCTACATCATTTTACTTAAGGCTGGCTAAGCCTCTTTCAACTAATTAAAGAGGTTGAAGCTATTGCATGCTTTAATTTGCCCAAGACATTAACATCTTTCACACGTAACAATGTTTCGGCACAAATGGACAATCCTAATTATTTAAAACTCCAAGTTTACTGACAAAGGTCAAACCAATTCAATTCCAACAAGATGTTCATTTTGATTGAATTAGTTTTTCAATCATCCACTCAATCATTGATCTAATAGTGCGAGTCCTCTGACTTGCTTGGCGATATTATCAGGGAGAATTCCCTGTTTAAAGGGGAGTGAATTTTTAAACATAATAATTCATAAATAACTATATATCTAATGGCTAAGTTTATTTTTTATTAGAAATAAATGAGAAACTGACAATTATGTTCAAGAACGATGAGCCAAGTAGAGTCAGAAGGCGGTTCCAAGCTCCCTGTCCCTCACATTTAATGCCCTTTGGCAAATAGTGGCCTCGTAGGGGCCCCTACACGCACCCCCACATGATCAATCTCCTCCCTCTTTAACCTGCAGGCCCAGTCTCAGATATCATATGCCTCATCTATGCATTTAATTCCTAGACACTGCCTCCTCCGTGCACCAACTGAGAATGTTATGTTAGTCATCGATCATCCACTATATCCACCTTGCAACCTCCTCCATTCCCATTCCTTTTTTTTTTTTTAAGTTTCCACAAGTCCAATCAAATCTAGATTTTATATGTATCATAGATACCGAGCTCAAACTTTGCAAGTTTAGGGTCGGATAGATTTTATCTAATTATAGCTAGAACTAAATAATTTAGTATATAGAAATTATATTTATTAATTAAGTATATAAAAGGGAAATTTATAAATTAAAATACTGCCCCTTCGTTGTATTAAGGGTGGTTGTACTTCCGCCCCAATTCTATATGTATCCATGAAAGTGCCAAGGTAATGTAAGTCACGTGAATCCTTTGAGAGATATATACTTTGGCAATATTACTAATTATCGTTTTAAAATAAAAATTGTTTACCATACAATTGGTTTTTTTTGTCTGGTCCCTTCACTCACTGTATGAGAAATTTGTGTCCTTATACCCACTGCCCACTCATCACTCGCCATCATCATATACCATCAGATCAGCATCTCGTACACATTCTCTCTTCCATTCCGAAGCCGGACTTAGCCTATCCTGATCACTAGCTCTCTCCCCCATCCCCTATCTGATCTCCATGTCTTCATTTGATCTCAACCAAGCTTCCATAGAGGAGGAAGAACATGATCTGCGCGTCCCAAACCACCTATTGACTACTCTTTACCATACATCAGATTACAATTGCATAACTTTTTCTCATCACCAGCAACATGAGGTAATTATTTATATTAAGCACCTTAATATCATGTTTCTTCCTCCCAGTCCTCTCTTTTGATCCAACAGTTAGTGCAACCATATTTTGTCTTTAATTTATAGGTGTATCTAATTGTTTTTTCTTCGTTTTTTGTTTTGGTTTGTGTGTGTGTGTGTGCGCGTGTAGCACAAAGAGATCTTGTTCATGGCTGGATCAAACTGCGACGATCACAGCTTGATTGCATCTGATCCGGCAAACAAGAGCCACCGCGATGATCTCAAACTTTCTCCTTGCGATCCGTTTAGTAGCTTTAAGCGAGAAAAGAAAGAAGAAGCGGAAGAGTTGGGCATTAGGGAGAGCAATTGGATGCCCTCCAAGATGCGGCTTATGCGCAAGATGAAGTATTCGACTCATATGATAGTGAGCAAACCCAAACCGAGTAGCAGTCAAGAGGAGATCCAAGCTGATGGAGGCTTTCCTCTCAAGAATATTACTTGTAAGAACAACAACGACAACAGCGGCAATTCAATCTTGTCCAGCGATATCATCAGAGTTTGCAGCGACTGTAACACCACCAAGACTCCGCTATGGAGAAGTGGACCTTGCGGCCCCAAGGTATTACACAAAATAGTATAACTTTCTCCCCCAATTGATCAAATCACACAGAGTTTTTGAAACTATGGTGCGTGGTACAGTCCCTATGTAACGCGTGCGGTATACGTCAGAGGAAAGCGAGGCGGGCAATGGCGACAGCACTAAACGGAGTAGGAATGCCCAATGATGGCGGCGGCGGCCATGCCACGGCGACGATAACAAACAAAATAAGGAGAGAAAAGAAATTAGGTATTGATCGAACTGATCTCCCATTCAAGAAGCGGTGCAAGATGAACATTGGTACTGCTCCTCCTCCTCCTCCTCCTCCTCCCGAAAAGATTCGCTTCGAAGATGCAACACTGTTAGCCTCCGACGAACATAATAGCAGTTCCACAGTGCTCCAAAAGGTCTTCCCGCGAGAGGAGAGAGATGCAGCAATATTGTTGATGGCCTTATCATGTGGCATTATTCGCAGTTGATCAAGGTGTTCCTTTAAACTCTACTTTAAATTTGTTTGAGCAAGTGTGTTAATTTGCTAAGAGGAATAAATCTATGGAATGAATAAAGTTTTTGCGGGTACGTACTGCTAATGCACTGTTTTGCTGTTATCGAGGAAGTTTCTTGAGGTCATTTTGCACTTGTAGATATTTGCTCTTTCATTATAGTTCTAAATTTGGCATATATGCATGCATGATATGTTTTCACTTTTGCACTTGTAGATTATATATATAATCTAATATTTACTTTATAGCTAAATATATGTTATCCTAATTAAGCCTAGCTAGATCTAGAAAAATTACATGGAAGACCATTCGATGTTACTGAGCTGATCACTGGATCTTTATGTAATTGCAAAATTTAATTATCAATCAGCATTGCTGATTAAACATACTGGAAAGCTACAAATGGCATAAACAAGGACACACTACATATTTGTTGTTATGCATGCATGCAGTACTGGAAAAGCCTTCACTCACTGATTCAGGTACCTTTATTTCTTTCTTTTCTGACCAGTGATCTTTTTTACATCTTAGTTAAGATGTTAATATAGAAATATATAATCAGAATAACAAAAAAGAAAAATGTTGAAATATAAAGTGGACCTATCAAATAATCGTACAGAGGTAATAATGGAGAAAAGCAGCTGGTTAAGTTATTGGAGGTGCATGCAAGGGTCACAGGTGGATCGAGCTAGGGATCACAGGGATCGGATATCACAGCATCAACAAGAGACGAAATAATTAATGTTGTATGAGTAGAAGACTTGGATATTGTCATCAGAAGTGCTTAGCCCAGTGTGACACTGACACATCAATAGGTCGACTGAGCCCGTATCATGCCAAGTTCAAGCACTACCCTTTCACACCACGTACTAATTTCAATTTATCCTATTTCTCTAGTTGTAGCATTTTAATACTTTTTGTTAATACGTAAATTTAGCAATAATAGCTAGAGTTGAAAGAAATGAAAAGATTTACTAGTGAACAAATATAAAAAATTATGCTACATCTATATATTAACTCAATGCCTTCGAGAGTAATACACATATATATATATATATACAATCGCTGTTTTATATAGAGAGATCAATGCCATCATAGAGATCTAGAGAGAGATCAATGAGAATGTTACATATAAAATTAAGTTAGTTTTGGGATGGTTGTTGCTGCCTTGTCTTGATTCTTCAGTGATCTCCTGAGATGTGTGGGATTTGATGTATAGAGAATAAAAGCCACCTAACAAATTAAAGTACGTACGTTGTTTGTTCTTTAAACCAAAATAAATTGTTTGTTCTTATAGGTATAGGAATTTGGTCTCTACATTTCTGAATCCAATCTCTGAGAAAAGAACCAGTACTGGAGTTTGGATTAAAGATTATATATTTGACCTCTATAATATACACTGCATAAGCAGATCGATATGCATACCTGACAAACGATGAGCAATGGCAAGTCAAAAGTTTCTTAATTTACTTTGCATCTAGACATTTGGCACTGTCTACTGTACAAATTGTTGATATTATAAATATAATGTTATGATTATATTTGGAAAATATACGTTAATGTTCTCATTTTTTAGTATATCAATAATTTTTCTTTTGAATTATGCAGATCATCATCATCATATTGGGTTAACATCAAATTTGCGTTATATTGTGTATTTCATCATCATCATCATATTCGGTTAACCTCAATTTTGCGTTGGTAATTTATTTTGTCTCACATTTTAGATCGGATAAAAAATTTGAGGTAAATAAAATTATTGACTCACGAAGTCACTTTTTTTTAATTGAAATTGGGTTTAAGGAAATTGGGCTTAGGGCCCAAATTTAATTTGATCCCAATTAGAGAATTTGGATTTGGATCCCAATCCAAAATATATAAAATAAAATTTTAATAAATCCAAAACCCGAATTCAGCTAAAAAGGTTCCACAACTTCCACTCGATTCGTTTCTATTTATTTATTCTTATCTTTTCAAAAAACCATATAAACAACTGATAATTTGGGACATGTAAATTTGTGGCAATTGAAGAATTTATGAAATAAATAATCGTAAATATTATAAAATTATCAACTTTATGACCTGCAATTACAAAGTCTTATAAATTAATATATATAGATTATAATTTCTCAGATTTAGATACCTTAGGTAGTCAACTTATTTGAAATTTAAAATTATTATGTTTTCAATTTAATTAATATTAAAACATAACATTCTTTTATTAATATATATATATATATATATATATATATATATATATATATATATAATTGACTTTTTATATTGACATAAATGTTAAGGTCTTTTTACGATGTACCTTATAACATAAATTATCCCTTTTATTTTTCATTGTAATCAACTTAATTAGCTTGTACTATGAATATATATATATATATATATATATATATATAATTGACTTTTTATATTGACATAAATGTTAAGGTCTTTTTACGATGTACCTTATAACATAAATTATCCCTTTTATTTTTCATTGTAATCAACTTAATTAGCTTGTACTATGAATCCATCGTGGGCATATTACATTCATAGATAAATAAATGAGAAAAAAAACTGGCAATCGCTTCAAATATCAAGTCAACACCATAAAGGGGAAATTGACAACTAATATGATAGACCAACTTTTATATATGCCTTAGTTGATATAATATTAAGATAACATTTTTGATTATGCTCGATGTAGTGATCGCTTTCATACTCTACGAGATCAATATTGTGACCCTTAAGTTACTATTTCAACAAGTATATCACATTTGAGTCGTATTTTATGATCTCCTATCCCGACTTATGTGTTCAAAGAAATTACTGTTAGTACCGATGGAATCAAAATATCTCCACAATGGTATGATATTGTTCATTTTTGGCCTAAGCCCTCATGACTTTGTTCTTAAGCTCTCCCCAAAAGACCTCATACCAATGGAGATATTTTTCATCCTTTTAACCCCATGATCTTTTCCATGTGTTTTAGATGTGGGACTATGTTTGCACCCTTGCAACCCAACAATTATAAGCTAGAATCCACACACTAGCTGTACTAACATCATTCAAAATTCTACAAGAATCCAATATATTAAAGATGCAAAGAAAAACGGTTCAATTCCTACGTACGTACCCTCCTGACTTATTAAATCTTCCAAGATGCAGAAAAAATCATGAGAGCAACTGTGACAAGAATCCAATATATATATTAAAGAAAGAAATTTCAATATTCCACAAGATATCACAAACTCATATATACATCATAAAAGTTTGATGATCTAACAAAATTTTTGAGAATCAATCAAAAGAACTATATGTATATATATGTGTTGTGTTTTCTGTCTTATATATGTGGGTTCGTTATTAAGTTGAGCTGGACCCAATAAGAGAGCACAAATCCAATATCCATCACGATAACTTAGCTCACGTGATTGGAAAAAAACAACATTTTCTTTAATTCGGTGACGTATAGATTGATTTCGAGGTTTCTAGTTCGATCAGTACTCGTTCTCGAACAAACCTATGAAAACTCTATATTTTAACTAACTGATCGAAGTGATCGGCCCAATGTAATTAAGCATACCGAATTATCATATACTAATTAAAGGCATTCTCTGTGGTAGAGACTCCTACAAACAATGTGAAACAAAGGTGCCCTAAATGAGGACAGGCTCTTTATTAATGGACAGAGCTAGCTAGGCAGGGTTGAATGGCCAAACATATCTGCGTACCGTAACCGTGCCGACAATTAGGGTAGTCAAATCAGCAGGCAAACTAACTGTGAGCAGAAATGAAACATGCATGCATGGCATGCAGCATGCAGCATGCAGCATGCCTTCGCTAGCCCTGCTGGCTGCTGCTGCTGCACAGAACCTTGGACCTGGTCAAACTCTCACGTACATTATATTCAATCTGGATATATATGTACATATACCGGAGCATCGAGTCTGTTTTGAAACAGCAAACACGTATGTGATCCCATTTTGAACTAGCTACGTCATCTTATAAATCACACTCAACCATTATATCGAATTGCCGAAAAGGTTAAAGTGTTATGGGACCTCAATCCCGAATGGGTTAAGGTCGACAAACTCTAGAGCATCCGATCCGAATCCGAGTGAATTGCACTCCCAAATGCTGGAGCTAGCGCTTGAGAGTTGAATGTCGAGTGTCCAACGTCCAAGTAATCACGTACCCGAGTGGTCGAGCGTCTACACGAGTGTAAGTCCCTAGCGCCGAAGACATAAGAATCCAAACCCGAATGCCCCCCGATTGCTATAGCACTCGAGAGCCAAAGCGTCGGGAGTCCTGTCTCTCAGTTTGATGCAATAGTTTTAGTGGCGCCGGTTACACCTTTTGATGAATATAAAATTAAAGACGTAAGTCTTTTGAGAAAAAATAATATATTTAATTTTTCATATGCTACAAACATCGAAAAGGTACATTATTCTTCATTAATTCATCTATTTTATTATTATAATTTTTTTTAAGTCTGATTTAAACATCGGAGATAACTCTTGGTACGTAAATTCTTTAACTTGTATCATTAGAAAAAAAAATTCATTTCCGTTGTATATATATATATATTAGATAGATAGGATTTTATTCCATTAGCACGATTAGTAGAATACACGCACGGTTGAGAGCCAGCCTTTTCTTAGTACTTAAATAGTTGTTTCTGACATATGAACGCTTCTAATTGCACGTGACATATTTAGCCTTACAATATAATAGGTACGGAGCATTATTAAGTCTCGAGCTCATGACATAACTTTATAATAGACATGGAGCACAGAGTCGGAGTGATATCATTTTACGATAGACATAGAGCGCTGAATCTCGAGCTCACGACATAGCTTTACAACAAATACGAAACACTGAAGCCCAAACTCATGACATAGTCTTATGACGGGTATACAACCCCGAGCCCCAAGTTCACGACATAAAAGATTGTGTACTCTTTTTAAAACTTATAGTTTTCTTTAATTTAATTTATTTTATCTTTTTTTATTATTTTACTTAAAAAAAAAGAATTTAAAGCTCACAAACTTAGACCCAAGCTAATGCGAACATGGGTTGACCAACCTTGTATCCATGTCAATTGGATCCGTGATATAATATATGAGAAATGATTGACTGCATGAAAATGCAACATTAAATCCTAGCATGACACACACAAGACATGGATGCAACATTAAATCCTAGCTCATGTGTGTCATGCTGGGATTTCATGCAGTCTATCATTGCTCATAATATATATTGTGGTTAATCGATCGTATGTAGCAACTATATATGACAATTAGGTACTTGTCGTGCTAACTGAAGCCTGACTCATCGACATCTTTACACCTTCACCCATCTTGACTGAGCCACTACCAAGAAGGAAGATCACACCCTCACCGATTCGTAGCAACTGTTAGTGCCCATGGGGCAAGTTTGCAATGAAAATCTACCACACTAATTGTAAGGGATCTGTCGCCTAGCTTAGGATCTTTGACACCTTCATGGATGCAAGATCGCCTCAACTTTCCACATCTAATAAATAAATAAATAAATAAATAAATCTAATATCCTACGTGTTTATCATGTTTGCGACAAAAGCGTCCGAATGCTCGAATCACTTCCAGATGTCCAAAATATTATAATTTAGGAATCAAGTTACAGTACTAAGAATAAAAAAAATTTCAAAATAGAAAAAATTAAATTCTCACGGGATGTACTTGATTGGTACCATGTACTCTTTACTTCGCACATCCTTTATGCTTAATATAATTCAACCCCTAAAATTTAAAAATAAAATCTTAAAATGACTTTTAATCCGAGAATCCAGACGTCTTTGTCGCGCACGCACGTGCATAAACAAGCACTCAGGATATAGAGTTGCTCGGCATTGCAAAAGAAAGATCTTACTCGTTACTCATCTCGTCCACCAATGGTAATGGTACGTTAATCGATTCAAGGTTCATAAATATAAAGCAGGTCGACACCATATATGTTGTTTAATTCCAAACACGATCGATGTTTGACTCCACAACGGAGAGGAAAAACATCGTCTCATTCAGATCCTTTAATTTTCCGGTTCACATTTTTAAAACAAATTAGCTATCTAGCAAATAAAGAGATATTATAGGAAAATTAAACAAAAGCTCGACAAAATTAAGATAGATGACGTCGCCGCATGTCATGTCATGTAGATGCCACATCATTTTTTAACAAAGAATAAATGACCGATTTCATTAATATTAGAATTAATTTGAATAATAAATATTCGACAATAATAAAATTAATGCACGTCGTGTTAAATTTTAAGTATATATATATATATATATATATATATATATATATATATATACACACGCTGTTAAATTTGTGCGACCATAAGCGACTGAGAATTTTTCATTTCTGGTCAGCGTAGCATATTCCTGTGGCGAGCAGCGTCGCGCTGGCCGAAAAAAAAATAGCACTTGCCTCTCTGCTCGTCCCCATCCTGATCCCGATCCCACGCTCCCCTCTCTGACCATCACTGCTGACTAATCCTAAAACTTCATGCTCGTCTCTCTGCTGTATCGCCGTCGTTGAAATTAGGTTTTTTGTTTCCGCTGTCGCCCGTCACCTCTCTGCGGCTTTGCTCTGTACACGCTGCGGAAGAGTCTTTTGGATCCTGACAACGTGCTTCATAGTTGGGATCTAACGCTTGTGAATCCCTACACTTGGTTCTATATCACTTGCAATTAGGATAATCACGTCACTCGAGTGTAGGCCTCCTTTCATTTTTTTTTTCTACTAGCCTTGTACAATCGTGTAAATTTAATCGCGTATGATATCAATTATATATATATATTAAAATTAAAAGTATGCACAAGGATGAGATATATTAACTGAATAAAATTACTTAAAAACATACTAACAAGAGTTTTGTTTTTCTTTTTGGATTTTGTATTCAAGAACTATATTGGCAAAATTAAAAGAACTATTTTATTTTTCTTCGTTTAAAAAGCCAATGCAGCCATGCAGACGAGTAAAAACTCGTCGATCCACCTCTCGGTCCCTTTGGATTCTTTCTCTGATCATTTGGTTCATCGTTTTTGCAGTGACAGGACCGGACCGTGTTTCACACGTGAACAGGACTGTGGAGGAGATTAATCTGATTCTAATATTGGAACAAACCAGAACAATCAATATTTCCAAGAACTGACTTTACTTAAAGTAACACTGGGTAGAGGGCAATCTAACAAGGAATCTCCTGACCGGTCCATCGTGTGTGCATATATTTTTTTTCTTTCTCTCACCGTACGTCCGGCGATCTATATCTCTCTTTTGTTTTGTCAGATCGTCGACGAGAGAGATGGATATTGTGCATACTGAATTGAAGCGAAGTTAGAGGTGATATGGTCACATCGTGTTTTGGAACTCCCACCTACTCTGCACACCCACTTGCCCTGTTCCTCCTAGCTAGTGCCCATGCACGCTGACATTGTTGGGTTGCACGAGTGGGTTTCGATAAGTAATTGAAATGACTATAAATAAATAAATAAATAAATAAATAAGTAAGAAGGAACGAAAGAGCAGAGAGAAGGGAGGAGTGGGCTGTGGTTCGTGAGCATTCATTTCTGGCTGGCTTTAGGTTTAAATGTTCTATTTGTTGTCATCTCTGCGACGAGCAGCGATCGAGGGTTAATGTGTTGGGTCAATTCTATTGCCATGACAAGACAACCTTTGTTTTCTTATTCAATATTAATTAATACTATTCTTTTCCTCCTCGTTATTTAATTCTCGCATCCATCCCTGCAATGTGGAGACAAAAGAGGGAGGAATCTTTCACTGTTAGCGTGCTTAGCTTGTAAGATAGTGTGAGGCATAAATGCTCTTGCCGTGTGGAGTAATCTACTGATTCGAGTGTTGGGAACGGCATCATGATGTGAGAATGTTAGGTTGAGCCAATTGCCTCTTTAATTTTCCTCTTTTTTTTTCCCTCTACTGTAAAGTCGCTTTAAATGTGTTAATATATATATATATATATATATATATATATATATATATATATATATATATATCGATTATCTGAATCTTACTAACTAATTAATTACTATCCAACTTCATATTTCATATATTAAATAAATATAAAAACAAGATGACTTTTGATGTGACATCATAATATCATCTCGGTTGTTCAAACACTATATGTATATGTATATATGTATGTATCGTATGGATTTCGAATCCTAATTCTTCGACAATTATGATCCAACTGTCCTAAGTATAGCATTAAATTTTCATTCTCATTTGTAACTTCGCTAAAATCACAGTGAATCATTATATTTTTCTATCTAAGTATATTACTGAGTTAATTAATTAAATTCTATAGTTTTTTTTTTTAAACGAGGGGACCAAAAATTCATGACGACTCAGACAAGTTTCATGAGTCAAAATTAGAATTTCTCCTACTTTATACTGCTCGATGGAAAAGAATCCAAAAATTATAATGGGTGCAAAACAAAGGAAATAAAGGAAGAAGATGCAACTTATGCAAGGAATAATAATAATAATAATAAAGGAATTGTGGATAAAAGATCAGTAAACGGATTGGTTTTCTATAAGAGGTGTATCAGACAAGGCAGTTTCTCAATAAATCTATCAAGTCAAGAGCTAGCATGTTGAGAAATGACACTAGTTTGGCATGTAAGTCGAGCAATTAGTGATTTAACTAAACGTGATGAGTAACGATTAACGAAGTCCACCTAATAATTACATTGTCTTGCCTTAACCTAAAGGCAATTCCTGTCATTTTTTCATGACTAATTTACTTCCATTTGGTAAGTCTTACTAATCTATACTCGAAGATAACAAAGGGACAATAGGCTCAATTTGTTTTTCGTGTGGATAGATAACAACATATCATATATACTTGAAGATGAACTTGACTAATGGACATTTTGACAAAGGGTGAAATAATGATTTGGGAAAATAGATGATAACTATTTTCTTTATCACTTGTATGTCTACTTTGTTCTTGAGACATGATTTAAAGGATGGGAGGCTCAATCAACCTTACTAACTAGAATGAAATATCTTGATAATGTAGTTTAATTCTTTATCAATCTAAGTGGTCATATGTCGACTAGAGATACTATTCTATCAATATTTCTAAGGCTATGATAGAGTGATTCTATAATATAGATGGGACGACAACATTCTAGAGTTGATTGTTATATATACTAATCTACATGTATAATAATATTAAAATGTTTAGATACTTTTTTGTCATTTTATCTGTTGTTTAAAAAAGGTTGAGAATGTTAAGTTTACCAATTTGTATAACCATACTTGATAGTGAAAGGATTGATCTATGCCTATATATCAAAGTCGAAATTGACAACTGTTGGGCACATATAGAAGCAATTTGTTTGACCGCTTCTATATGTTGCTTTTTGGAGCAGTTAAGATCGCTCTAAAGATTGCATACGAGATAAAAAAAAAGGGGCGATTAAGACCGCATCTCATAGTATTTTCACAATTAATTCGATCTCTGTTCCCGTCATCCATCAGATTAATTACACTATATAACATCATCTTGACACATCAGCATCATAAACCTTATCATCATCCTAGCACATCCACGTCATAAACCCTAGCATCGATCATCCTGCCGCATCCACTTCATAAATCGCCTTTGATTTTGTTTAAAGATATAATTTTTAGTTTAGTTTTCGCAGAGTGACAATTTTTTTTAAGTCTTAATGGTGATAAATTTTCAATCGATCATGGTTTGTGTTGGATGGTAGATCATGGTTTATATTGTGTAAGATGAAATTTTATTTATTGATATTTGTCATTTTGTCCAAATTATTTTGTATTATTCTTCAAGTTTGTTGGTTTATTTTGTGTATTACAGCATTGTCTATGATATAAACTTTATTTTCACATTTCCGCCTCTTACTTGAATAATATCAAGGATTTCTCGTAATTAAGGCCATTAGCATATATGATTTTTTTAAAATCCTTTTATTTATTTGAAATTTTATATTTAGGAATTATATTTTATATTTGTTGAATTCTTTGAAATTTGTATGTGTTTGTCTACTAAGTTTATTTAATTTTGATAAATCTTATCAATGGATAAACTTTTAGAAATTATTGAACATGATCAAATCATGCAAACAGAATAGATGTCTGCCTCACATGGCGATCTTTGTTGCAAATGCATAAACTCATTGGGTGATCGAGAGACAGTACATGAATATATGATGATAAATGGTATCTTACAAGATTATTGCATCTTAAATTTTTATGGAGAAATTTTTGAAGTATCGAGCCATGAACCAATTATGGTACAAGAAATGTTACATGGCGTATTTGGAATGCATGAAGGATATACAAGTAATGAAAATTATATTGGTGTTATTAGTGCTGATGGAATCAAAATATCTTCACAATGGTATGATATTGTCCACTTTAGACCTAAGCCCTCATGACTTTATTCTTGGGCTCTCCCTAAAAGGTCTTGTACCAATGGGGATACTTTTCATCATTTTAACCCCATGATCTTTTCCATGTGCTTTAGACGTGGAACTATATTTGCACCCTTGCAACCCAACAAATATTATCTGTTGAATACAAATTCTACTATTTTAATTTTATTATGCACATTTATAAATATTTAATTTATTATAAATTTTATTTATAATATATCTAATATATTTTAATTATAATTATATTTATATATTATTTAACTAATTTAAAAATATATATCATAGAATATTTATACATATATGGGAATAATATAGTAATTCTAAATATTAAATTCTTATAATATTATATTTTTAATTAAGTGTTATTGTCTGTTTTATATTAGTAATATATTTTATCCTAATTGTGTGTGATTTTATAATATTTTTAAAATATATTTATATATCAGAATAATTATGTAATAAATATTAAAAATAAAAATCATAATAATTATAAATATGAAAAATTAACTTATTAAATATAAATGAATATAAATGAAATATTAATTTTAAATATAATAATTATCAAAAAATAATTATTAAACTAAAATATATGCCGATAATTAAATTATGAATAAATGAATAAAAATAAATAGAATATTCTAAGAAATATTTTTTTATATGAAATGGTGTGAATGGATTGAAACTGAAATAATATTTAGTGTTGAAATTGTATTATTTTAGTGTTAAAATGATATCAAATTTGATCACGTCGATTGGAGATGAACTAATTTACTTCCCTCTCTTACAGTCCCGCCCATAAATTTCACATTCCCGCTGTCGATTCATCTCCCTCCCTCCCCGCCCGTAACTTTATCTTACACTCCCGCCTCATATCCTCAACAATTCTTGCCATTGCTTTCACGATTAGCAATCGGAAACAACTCTTCTCTGCAAGCTGTTCCAGGTATGCAACCAGGAGAGTCCAACTTTCTGCACCGTTTATTAACTATTTCTATAAAATATATATATTCACAAGTGATTAATAACCGCGTCTAACATTCAAGTTTCTGCATGCCTTCTACAAGTCGTATTTCCGAATCGGTTCTGGACCACTTCTAGAGAAAGCATTCACAAGCGGTTAATATATATCCGCTCCTAAAGGTATGCATCAGAAGCGGCTGAATGGACTAAACCATCGGTTAGGTTTACCATTGTTCATGTGTCGAAGGGGGGCGGGGGTGCTTAATTTGTTTGAACGATCACATTCGTGTAGCGACTATATGTGGGAAACTGCACAAGTAATAGACCGCCTTCTATTTGGGAAACTCATCGAATGATACTTCAAACTATATATATATCTGTTTGCTCTGCTTCCGTACGTGTCGCTTTGATTTTCAAGCTGTTAGTTCTTGTTCTATTTGCAAAGTCTGAATTCATTTCCCATTTTACCATCTAAATTTATTAAATTACAAAATTTAACTACTCAACTTTTGCAAACCATCGCAATTAGCTACTGATGTATACGTACTTCGACTTAATAAAGAAGACATTTTAAAATTTTAGGGGGTGAAGTATAATTTAACATGGTAAATTTGAAATTTTTTTTCAACAATTTTATCACAGATTTCTACGAGAATAATAAACCACAAGTATAAAATTACAAAAAACCAAACAAAATTTAAATGAATGTGACAGAAGTAATTTAATAAATTTGAAGATTTCTAATAATATGATTGTAGATCATTTCGTATGGTCGAGGGATAAAATTTCATATACCTATCTCAAATAATTAGTATTAATACGACTTTAATGACGATGATCGTATTTAATTACAATGAAAATGATTTTAAATAATAAAGTTATGATTTTAAATATACATATTACTTCCACCTACTTTATAAAATAACAATAAACTGCAACTTAACCCTTCTCGTCGAATTTCATATATATATATATATATATATATATATATATAACTTAATAATTTTACTTTACAATCAGAATAAATGATTTTTTTATTTTTTAAAAAATAGGGAAAAAAAAGAGGTCGAGGAGGAGGAAGAATGATAGTGGGCGGTGGGTGCAGTAGCAGTTGGAGGATTTTTATTGAATGGACTTCACGTGTGCACGAGGCGAGCTCAGCTGCCTTCTTCCATGCGATTGCAATCTCACTGTGCCACCATACAATCATTCATGGACGTGGGGGCGATCCCCAGCATTAAATACTTGTGGGCACTTCCCAACCCCCCTTCCAATCAAATCCTTATGCCCCTTCGTACTTAGCTGCTCCTTCTCGAACACCAAACCAAACTCCTCCCCCTCCTCCGGCGACGCTATTACTATTGTGCGACATACCATAACCTCTTTCTTGGAAGGAAGCAGTAGTAGAAGAAGAAGCAGCAGCAGCAGCACATGGACGACCAATCGCTGACTACATCGCTCGCACTTTTCCTGTTGCTCATATTGCTCATCTCCAAGACTTGCAGGAACAGAGCAAGTAGGGATGCAAGGTGCCGCCTCCCAGCCGGCTCCGGCGGCTGGCCTCTCGTAGGAGAGACACTCCACTTTGTCTCCTCCGCCTATTCCCCCCGCCCAGAGCGGTTCATGGACAAGCGCCGCCGACTGTACGTCATTGATTCATTAAAAAAATCAAACATTGGCAGACGAGATACGTATCAGTTAACTCTCTATTGTTACTGCTGCAGGTACGGGAAGGTGTTCCGGTCGCACCTGTTTGGGAGCCCGACGATTGTGTCGACGGACGCGGAGGTGAGCCGGTGCGTGCTGCAGAGCGACGCGAGGGCGTTCGTGCCGTGGTACCCCAAGTCTCTGATGGAGCTTATGGGCCAGTCCTCCATCCTTCTCATCAACGGCAGCCTCCAGCGCCGCATCCACGGCCTCATCGGCGGCTTCTTCAAGTCCGCCGAGTTGAAAGCTCAGATCACCCGCGACATGCACCGCTACGTGCTCCACTCCATGGTCAACTGGCGCCACCACCACCGCATCCTTGTCCAAGACCAGACCAAAAATGTGAGTTACGTTGCGTTCCTCTCCCCTCCCCCACGTGCAAACTCGTGGCGCCACATGGTACGCCTAAAAATAAATAAACAAAATCATGCTAATTCTCTGGATGAAATCATGAAACAGATTGTGTTCCAAATTCTAGTCAGAGCATTGATCGGACTCGGCCCGGGGAAGGAGATGCAATTCCTGAAGCAACAGTTCGGAGAATTCATCGCCGGCTTGATGTCTCTGCCGGTGAAGCTGCCCGGTAGCAGGCTCTATCGATCGCTGCAAGCGAAGAAGCGGATGGCGATGCTGATTAAGAGAATCATCGCAGAGAAAAGAGACGAGCGGGCTGACGGTGGCCGGAATCAGCGCCGCCCACACGACTCCGTCGATGTGTTGATCGACGACGCCAGCGATGAGTTGACCAACGACCTCATCTCCGACAACATGATAGATCTCATGATCCCAGCGGAGGACTCTGTGCCCGTTCTTATTACTCTCGCAGTCAAGTACCTCAGTGAATGTCCTCTTGCTCTCCAACACTTGGAGGTAATAATACGTATAGAAATTATAATATTAACGCAAGACGATCAATTGCTGATTGTTTGCTGCTAATTAATCGATCCTCAGGAGGAAAATATGGAGCTGAAGAAGAGAAGAGGCGTAGAAGAACTGCAGTGGAACGACTACATGTCTCTATCTTTTACACAAGATGTAAGTTTTTGTCCGGTACGCGTGAATGAAATCTGATATGATGTTGCCAATTAATGTATGAGAGAGCAGGTGATCACGGAGACACTGCGGATGGGGAACATAATAAGCGGGATCATGAGGAAGGCCGTGAAGGATGTGGAGATAAAGGGGCACCTCATACCCAAAGGATGGTGCGTATTGACCTACTTTCGATCAGTTCATCTCGACGAGAACCACTACGAGGAGGCCTACGAGTTCAATCCGTGGAGATGGAAGGTAAAGTTTGATCTGATCTCAGGGGATACTGATTCGTCACCTACCTGCCTCTCCTTTTGGGTGTCGGAGCTGGTCAACTTCACGATGCATGCCTCAATGGCCTTTCCTTTTGTTTATGTTTTATTTGTAGATGGATTACTAGATAGAGATCTCCATGTTTATGCTTATTAGTACTGTTTATCTTATCTGAGTGCAAGCTTCTTCGTTCATCTCTTTGCCCCACAGGACAAGGACATGAGTTCGTGTAGCTTTACTCCTTTTGGAGGTGGGCAAAGGCTGTGCCCTGGGCTGGATCTCGCCAGGCTGGAAGCTGCCATCTTTCTTCATCACTTGGTCACCAACTTCACGTAAGATAAGATTAACTCATTAACAGCCTCTTTCTGTTTCTCTCGTTTGTTCTTGTGCATTTGCTACACGTGGTGTGGCTCTGCCACGGAGTGAGTCACAAATAGTGTTGAGTTCAAGTATGTACAGTGTACACAGGGCATGGTAGATTACAGTCCATGTCGGCACATGCAGTTCACACGTGTGGGAGTGTCGCAGTCTGCATTGCAACAGGGAGGATGAAAGTCTGAATCTAATTTAGCTTCGTGACCACAGGTGGGTGGCAGAGGAGGACCACATTGTGAATTTTCCAACTGTGAGGATGAAGAGGGGAATGCCCATCAGAGTAAGAAGGAAGAGCTGAAGAAGGCACAGAAAAGGGGTCGATCTGCATTTGCACACAAGAGCAAGAGCAAGAGCTATGCGATGAGACCTGTAGCTGGACCACGCCTCTGTCAAATTGAGCTGGGACCTCACAGTGAAGATCCAATAGGGTATACAGATAGATACATATACTTTATGTGAATAGAATAATAAATGAGATGCATAAATTATGAATAGGGGGCCATATCACAGACATAGCTAGGATTGCAATACCCAAGACAGAGAAATAAATAGCTGGAAGGAAAGGGAGGAGCGAGGGCTTTGTGTTTGACCATGCAAAGGGCTTTTGGGAAAGCAAGGAAAGGAGGGAGTATGCAGGGCCTAGAGTAAGGGCTAACAGAGCTAGCGAGAGCTTCATTGAGAATTCCGAGTCTTGGTGATCTGATGGTGATGGTGATGCCGCTGACAAAGTGGGGGGAGAGGACAATGAATTGAAGTGGGGTTGCTTTCGTGCAGTGGGGAGTGTGGCAATTCAAGGCAAGGGCATCGACCGTACACTCTTCCTTCCACCTTGGTTGCTGCTAAGCCTCCCTACAGGAAAGATAGAGGGAGCAGAGATGCTGCAAAGTCCAAGTGCCTTTTTTTTTCTTTTCTATACTTTTTTGTACTATAATCTCTTCAGACCCCTGTTGCCTTTTGTGGTTTTGATCTTGGGGTTTCACTGGTTCCTCTTACGGGATATGCTACAGATATTCATATAAATATAAAAATTACTTCAAGGCAACAAATTTGACGAAGGAGCATTCATTTTTAAACTAGTACAAAAACATGTACTATACGAGTTGTGTTATGTTACAAATGCTAGCTTTTATCGTCTGAATAAATAATCATTTTTTAAAGATTTAAAACATGTGTATAATAATTTTAGTTAAAATATTATGTTTTATTTTATTTTAGTTAAAATATAAATTATTTTATTTTATTTTTAATTAAATAATCTAAAAATTAATTATGTAATTTTGTTCATAATCCAACAATTTTAATTAAATTTATATGTTTATATTTAATATTTGTTTTAAAAAATAATTTATTTTTTAACATAAGAAAATTATAACTCATGTACTATTTTTGTTAAAATTGTAGATGCGCGTGTAAATTGGTTAGGCGGTCAATTAAATTTTTTTAGAGAATGCAATAGTTTAAATATACTTATGATTTGAGAAACGGTAAACTTGATTGAAAAAAAAAGTAAGTCTTCTTTTAATGACAAATTAAAAAGAATATCAAAATTATTCATTTGATATTTATCCAACTATTGAATGATAATTGAAGATGATCACCATGCCTCGCTTTTCCTAAAATAATTCCTCTAATTTTGTAATTAATTATAAAATCAATTTCTGAACTTAAAAAACAACTTTATCAAGCACATATCGAAAACAAAAAAGTAAATCATCCATCAGGGTAGATCAACAACTGATACGGTGAGTAACAAAAATGTATATTGAACAAATATACTTGAAAAGCTAGGCAAGTAAACCATGTTAAAGAGATGAGACTGAATTAAAAAAATCAATATTTGTGTCATGTTTCTGAACCATGTTAAACAATGTATGTAGAGCGAGAATCAATATATTTTTTTTAAAAAAGGACAAAATCAAGCATCGTGTCGAACACAAATTAAATTTACATGTCAATTTTTTTTCTCTATCCGACATTTATTATTATGATTACAAACTAAGACCGTACTACAAATAAAATCAATAACATTTTTGTTAAGCTCGTGATCGCTACAAATCTTTTTCCTTCTTTTTCTTTTATTTTTCGTAGACAAGACTCAAAAATACCTAGTGGAGTCGGAAAATAACGACAAAACAATATCTAATCATGCACCAGATAAATAATTAATATAATGCATATATATCATTATTGCACATCACATTAATTGTTAGATATATATATGTGGAATTTTTGTCTCGTACTAAATAAGATTTCTAACTATTGATTAAAGCTAAGACTCCCATAACTTGTGACATCTCTATTGGAGATACATCCCTTTCATAAGATGGCAGAAATCTAATCATAAGAAATTTTCTAGCATTTTTCATGAAAACATATTACACGTGGGATTCAATGATGTAGTTTCATTACAAATTAAAACACAATTACAAAACGATTCAATCAATCAAGATAATGAAAATGACTTTGGAGACTTTTACAATTTAAGCGATCGATCCACTCGATTTGTTCTTCTTGTTTTCTTTTCTTTCCTTTTTTTCTAGCACAATATGATGTCTTTTTCATGTGTTAGAAATAATAGTCAATAAGAGCGTACGCAATATAATTTAGCCAGCTAAGCCAACAGTAGTCATACAGCCGATCGATCCACATGCATGCTGGCTAAATCTAATTGCACATGTATACATCTGCACCTACCATCGGCACGGCAACAGTAGTGAGGATACGGGATGATTTCTCACACTAGGAATCTCCATACATAATTTATTTTTACAAAATATATATATTAATTACAAATAACTAATTAACTAATATTTTGTTATTATATATATTTATATATATATATATATATATATATATATAACTCATTGCAATTATTAGGGAGCAAAAATTTAATTAAACTGAATAAATTGATCGAATTTAAAAAATTAATTTAGTTATTTTAGAATGTTGATTATTTTTTTTAAAAAATAATTAATTTGATTCGATTTGGATTTTAAAATTTTTTATTTAATTAAATCAAATAAATTAAATTAATTAAAATAAAAAATTATAAATTTCTAAGTAAGTAAATTTATAAATCCTTAACTAGTTGAAATTTTTTTTATAATATTTAAAAATTTTATTTATTTTGATTAGTTAAAAGAATTAACTTTTTTTATCAGTTCGATTTATTCAATTTTTATTTAAAAATTTAATCAGTTCAATTAATTAAAAAAATTTAATTTACTTCTATTTTAATTAATTTAATTTGATTTGATTTGAATTAATTTTAATCGAATATTTAATCCTCCTCGCAGTCGGTCCCCAAATTTGAACACTAGCTCGATTGTGCTTATATATAGCCTTTATTGTATTTTATCCTTTATTGATTTTTTTTTATCATCACGTACGAATGGGTTTTTGCACAGTAAATAAAGTCACAATATATATTTTTTAATTAAGATCATTTCAAATAAATTTTAATCTTATAATTTTCTTCTACTTAATTGGTTTAAAAATAAAGGCTTACAGTAATTATAAACTAATTGAATTATAATTTTAAAGCAATATGTTGTAAAATATGATAAATATTTGGTTATACATTTTAATTAATTTATCGTCTGACTCTAGCTAGTGATATAGGATTTAGGGTTTAGCATGTTTATAAATATATACAGCCGGTTAATTAATATCGTTCAATATATATATAATTAGATAATTAGGAGCGAAATTCAATGTTTTTACAAGGGGTTGGAGAAGTAAAAGTAATGTTGATTGAATTAATCTATCAGACAAAGTGGAACCAATTATCTATGATGAATATAATGCGTACGTACAATTATCATTGCAGAATGGCGTCATCCATTCACGTGTAAGAAAATCAAATTAAATCATGAATTGAAGAGTGTTGGACCATGCATTTTTATTTTTTAGGCAGGCTCCCCGATCGAGTAGGCGTAGCGTCCGATCCATTAGTACATAACAAAAATCGACGACTCGATCGGCGTGTTAGGTTAGGTTGTCAAGCATCAAATTAAGTCTCCTACCAATACCATCTATATATATATCCTTATTAAACCACACCGGCCACCCGATGGATTCGTTAGCGATTCGATTCATAATAGTTGGTCCATCCCAATGTCCTTTGAGATATTGGTGGTGGCTGGGCGAGCGGAGCTGATCAGTGGTCCGACCCTGCTGGTACCAATACACGTCTGACAACACTTCATGGCCAAGGACCCCAGCTCCTTGACTTAATTCTCCATCGCTAGCTAGCTACCTGTTGGACTTGGATGGATCATGGATGGATGGAAGATCAGTCTGGTCTGGTCTGATCTGTGTTATATATATTAACTCGAAGACTACAAGTCAAATTGGCGTGGTAGAAACGATTCATTCTATAAAATAAAAAAAAAGAAATTAAGTGAGGATCAGGGAGCGACCAGTTCATCTGCTGGTTGGATTTTTAAATATGGGCGTCAAGTGTGTTTCACAACCAACCAATCAATCAATCATGGACCACTTGTATTTTTCTGTTACCATGCATCCAAATAAAATAGCAGACATAAATTCATTAACAGTACCAAAGTTGATCTAATTAACCGACCCTAATAGTAAAGTGGATTCTCCTCCTGAGTGAGAGAGAGAGACAAGACGCTAAAAAATTCAACGACGAGATGCCTTTCCGCATGCAGTTAAAACTAATGCAAAAAGGGGGGAAGCACCTCACCTCGGAGTTGAGCACTGGACCAGGACCCCCCATGGCTCGCAAGTCAAAAAGGGTAGTCAGAGACGCAAAGTTTTACCCACCCCTGCCCTGGCCTGGCCGCTTTCTTTCAATTATCCAACTATGTCCGATCGATCGATTCGAGACCTTAATTCAAGACTGGAGCTAGCCTTACCCTACCAAACTGGCCGGACGAGCTAGGCTGAAAACATTCGTTCCCTCATGATACAAAGCTTTACCAGGAAGGGTCATGTGTGAGAGAGAGGTATTCTATCACGTCAAGCCCCCACCAGATTGTGACATGATGCGAGTTGGAAACAATCATTGGGAGGTTGATTTCGCAGTAGTTTAGTGTGAAAAGGTAAGTTGGAATTGGAATCATATCGTGCATGAATGTGGCAGATCTAGATTTCTAATGAAGGACAAACTAAGGACATCCACTATTTTCTTGGAACCTCTCATTTGCTGAGCACCAGGCTCAACTACTGACGACAACTTTTGTGTTTGAGGGGGGAAATTGGTGTAACATCCTTCAAGGATGTCACATCGATCGATCGAGTGCCTGCCTTCCTTTTATCTTTTGATCCATTTTGATCCCCGATCTTATCATAAGAATGACCAACCGACATGGCTGTAAAGTTTAATGAAGGCATCAAATTCATTAAGCCTTGCTCCTTAAAAGTTAAACTTAGCCAGAACAATGACGCAATGTGGGGGAGGGAGATCTACACGCACACACGTACAGTTTCAGCTCCCGGAAGGCTTATAATGCTCTTCTTCTACTTGGGTTGGAAAAGGGGTAAAGCCCTCGATCGATAAGCAATGCTGTCTCAGCCATGGTCGATCATTGGATTCGACCGAGAGCAGGTGGCTGGTCTCTCTCAGAACTCAGGAGGTGCCCGCAGCTAGCCTTAATGATACTAATCCCTTAATCCATGACAGATCCGCAATAGATTCTAATCATTTCTTAATTAGTTTTATACCCACAAATTTTTTCTTTTAAATTCTGTTTTTCTTTTTGGGTCGGAATCGGAATATATCAATGAGAACTATAGCCTAGATCGAGCTTCTTTCTTCGCTAAAGATTATTTATTGATTGTAAAGAAAATGGGAACTCGTAGCTGTTATAAAGGAAGATAAAAAAAAAACTCTTTTTTTTCTTCTCATATCTCCAAGCTATAATTGTTAAAATACGCTTAAATACTGAAAGATCCCCTACTTTACTTAAAAGCATTAGCATGGGCTTAATTCTTTTATTGGGATTAGACTCCCTCTAGTCTTGGGCTTTCTTTAACATGGTAGATAAGATATCTGCCTTTTCGTCTCGCATATCTAAACAAGGGTTTTTATAATATATTTTACTTAAAGAGGTGATGTACTCGACCTAATTAATCAAACTCTTGACTTTTGAATTAGATTAAGCTTTGATTGGGCTTTCACAATAGTTTTATATATGTTAATTTCTTTATGATATCATATTTTAAGAATTCAAACGAGTATCTAAGGTCATATTGGATGGGGGTGGGTTTCTACTCCAATTTTGGATGGAAAATGAGATGAATCATTCTATTCTAGCTACTCGTTCATGGTTAAATCTTCTTGTTCTTTATACCTCACATAATTAAATATGAGTATTATGTTATCATTATAAACAAATTAAGATAAATAAGATGGGTGGATGTACTAACACACATATATAAATATAAAAGGAGGGGTGACATAATCATCTCAAGGAATTACCCATCCCGTAGCTGATTCCTCCATAGTTTAAGAGGTGGAATGCCTTATTCCACCACTACTAATTATATATATTATTACTTGTTTATTTTAAATTTAAAATAAGATGGTCGTATAAAATGAGGTTGACAAATGACAGGTCAATATGTATATCAACTAAAGAAACAGATATAGAAGGTTGGGAACATTAGTCAAGCTCAATTGTAAGCCTCTAAATCTAGTCAAATTGGATTGGCCGATCGAACAAATTGAGCGAACTCAAAGGGACTAGAGGACCGGGCGAGAGGAAGGTACTGAGAAATTGAACTAAAAGGGACTCGAGGACCAGGCGGCGGCAGAAAAGACGGATGCGAAGACGCTTCGGTGGCGGTTTGTCTCCAAGTGGAGTGGAGTCCCTCGATCGGCGACGCCCGCGCATGAGGTCGAACGGCAGGGTCGACCCTTGAGATAAGTAAGAAGTAATCATTAATGTTATTTAATATTTTTTAAAATTTAACTAAAATATAATGTTGTTTCACAATTATAATTTCCTCCTTTTTTTTTTATTATTTGTATTGACAACGAGGTATATAAAAACGGAGGAGGGTAGTTTCATGGTAATCAATAATTCTGTATCATAATAGATACCGACTGAATTGTGTTCTTAGGAAATTAGGTTGATGACGTTGACTTGCCGACATGCAATTGGACTTTGAATTCTTTAATTGAATAAATAAATAATACTTTTATGAATAAAAAGACCAAGAAGTTTGAAATCTTGAATACCTACTTCCCCTTCATTAGTCATAAGATTATATTGACTTGAGAGAATATACATTAGAATATTCTTTACGACCTTGTACTGTTTTCAAAATTGGAATCAATCTTAAGTCACAATTTTCAGACTGAATCACATGAGAATCTGTTTCTTCAACTTTGTTTAATATCACTGCGCTACGCCTGAATAGATTTGAAATTTTCCTTCCTCAGTCTTTTTAAAATTGCAGAATGAACTACACGATCATTTAATTTGTTTTATATTTGTCATACAATTGTTAGATTCTGCCATACGATATGAATTCTATTCTATTCTAGAACCTTAATAAGGCATGCACATAATATCAAACAACTGCAAAACAATTAATGCATGATCATGAAGAACCATTTGTACATTTTCTTTTTATTCCTTTATATACACGACCAAAATAAAGTAACTTTAAAAGATGAACACATTTCTAAAAGACAAAATTTGAATAGAAAGGTAGACCACAATTTAATTGATTCCAAGAGGCGACGATGATGCTTGCAACTTCCATTCTTGTATGGCTGAATGCACTGCGACATTACGAATTATGTATTTATGAGAAAGCCTTTGTTTGGTCACAGGAGATGTATCATATTGCTCAAGCCATGCTTTAATAGCCCTGTACTCGTATGTGTAACCATCAGCAGCAACATAGGGATCATCCATCACTTCCTGCATTCAGACAGACATCAAAATTTGTTCTGCAAATTATTGGCCAGAAAAAGGAGCTAGGGGAAAAAAAAGCAAGAAAATTTTAGTTTTACCTGTAGTATGGGACAGAGATAATGCTTGAAGTATCCATTTCCCTCGTTTAGTAAATTCTGAAGCTCTGGTAAAATTTCCAAATTGAGATCAGGTCGATCCCTGCATTTCAATTGTGTACACCGCAGAGCGAGTTTAGCTAAACTCTCAGCCTCAGCAAGGGGCCAATCTGTGATTGATTTGTCGAGCACACGAGTGAAGTTTCCTTCTTTGATTGCTTTCTCCATGCTCATTATCAATCCGTTTGGATGCTTCCCTGTCAGCAGTTGTAGCGCAATCATGCCCCAGGCATAGATATCCGACTTGGGGCGGATCGTACCTGTCCTTTTATATTCTGGATCCATGTAGAAGAATGTACCAGCAAGAACAGTTTCTTTGTATTCTGTAAGACCATCGGGCACCACTTCCGAGAGGAGTTTAGCTAGTCCGACATCTCCAATCTTGCTCACGTAGTTGCTATCCAACAAAATGTTCCCTGGCTTAAGATCACGGTGAACTATAGGCTCAGGCTTGTTGCCGTGCAGAAAAGAGAGTCCGAGAGCTACTTCATAAAGAATACGGAACCGGATAGTCCAAGGAAGCGGATTCTTGCCATGGCCAAATAGTACATCTTCTAAGCTTCCATTTTCCATGTATTCATACACTAGACAACCATTCTCAGGGCAGACTCCAAGGAGTGAAACCATGTGACGATGTTGAAGTCGGCTAAGAATTTCTACCTGCACAAGTTTGAAATTATATATATACATAGTTACATCTATTCTATTCCCTCTGTCAAATAGGCCAATAGTGTTTTACGATTAACATTTACCTCTCTAAGAAACTGTTCTCTCTTGTCTCGTTTATCATTAAGAAGAACCTTGACTGCTGCAGAGGTATGATCGAGAGTGCACTTGTAGACACTCCCACAACTTCCCGCTCCTATTTTCTTGTCTTCAGAAAAGTTATCAGTAGCCACTTCTATTTCATCCTTGGAATATCTTCGGCACCATTTGCTGTTTGAGAAATCTATTATTTCTGATTTCTGAAAAGACACCTTGGCAGTTGCGAGTTCTGCATTCTGTCTTTCTAGGGCCTCTTGCACAAGTGAAGCTAATTGCTGAGCTTCCTCAACTTCTTTCACAGCTTTCAAATGTTTTGCACTTTCTTCCGCAGCAATTTTTTTCAATCTTTTCTCCCTCTCTAACACATCCTTCACTTTCCTTTCAGCTAAAGAACATTCGGTGTAAAGTAATTGAACCTGCACAAAATAAGGTACTAGATTTTTGAGGAAACAAAAGTCAGGTAATAAAAGAAGTGATGAAACAACAAGAGAATCTGTGTTGAGTGGTTTCGAGAGGAAAAGAAAACACCAATGGAAAAAGTGATAATGGAGGAGCAAAAGTTTCATCCAGAAACAAAAAAATTGACAAAATAAGAAGGTACTACGATACAATGAAAATCCCAGCCTTGATATATAAGGGGCTTGACATCTTGATCATATAACTATCAAAACTAATACGCATTGCCACAAGCACAAAGGCAACATGTGTTTCATATGCATCATCGGTTCCTTGTATGGAAAATAATCTAATATGAAGCACCTAACACAGATCCAGCTTTAGTCAAAATAGAAAGAAACTTTTCGAAACCTTTGTCTTTGCATGAAACAAGTCGTCGCAAACTTGATGATACTTGGCAAGAGTGCTTTGTAACTCCTTCCTTAGCTTTGATACTTCAGCTGAAGATTCACCCTGGAGATTGTTTTAGACAAGGATCATTAATTCAGCACGTAGCATGCATCATCGTTTAATACAAGCATAAATTCAAATAAGCTCTAATCACATAATTATATAGTCTGTGTCAAAGAGAGAGAGAGAGAACCTTTTTCGTCGAGTGGAAGACCATAAAAGGCATGCCTTTAATATAGTCCAGAAAACCAAATTTCTTTTGAGTAGGAACTTCTACTATTTCATCACTTAATTCTCCTTCATCATGTAGTTCACTAAATTGCGAAGTTTCAGAATATGTACTGAGGAATGACTTCTGGTCGCTGGTGGGATAAGAATGCAAGCCAACACCTGTCAACGGTGATTTTAAGGCTTTATGGTCATCTTCGGCACAATACATGCAAACCAACGCTATTCATCAAGGCAAGAAATCCTATTGCCTACCTCTCCGACCAAGTAACTTGCGACTGATGGCTTCTACATGGGTACTACAGTTAGCATCTGCAATAAGCAGTATTACAAAAGTCATGTATGCTTGTAGGTAAGCAAGAATATGTCAAAATATCATTTCTTCAATAGGCTTTTATGTATACCATCTGCCGGGAGTTGGCTAGCAAATTTCACTACGAGCTTGAATCGAGACACAACGAAAAAGTTGCAAGAATTGGATGAGTGTTTTAGGACTGTCGTTGGCACATCCTTCAGTATCCTATGAAGTTGCAAGCAATAAGAATTGTTCAGTGAAGGCCTATAACTGATGGAGAATTGTATGAGGTGTCTGATGAAAAAGATCTAGACCTTCTCAACCAATTTGATGAAGATCCCAAGACCATGTTCTTAGTTCCCGAGTCCGAAGCATATTTCAGTAGAGCGGAAGCAGGGTCTTCTCCTTCCAGAACAACAGTGTCTATCTGTAGAAAAAGTTGCCATTTTTAAACCACTGGGGAAGGATGTTCAAAGGAAAGACAAGGAGCGGCACAGGTCTCACGTTATTTGTACCGCAAAGCGGTCTGAACTCGAGGAACACTCGCTGGGCGATCAATTTCTGGTCCTGCACGTACATTTCCACCACGTCTTTCCCCACGCAGTCCACAGGAACCAGTTCTCCCGCTGGGAAAGGGAAAAAAAATCACACCTTTGTTCTAGAGTTTGAAGGAATAAAGAGAGGAGGAGAAGGGCGCTTACACGGAGACGGAATGGAAGCGATGGCGGGGATGACATGAACGAGGACGACGCGGTGGGCGTGGGGAACAAGGTACTTGGCGGCCCAACGGACCGCGCGTCGGCTACGACGGCCGCCGCTGAGTCCGCCGCAAACAGCCACCGCCACCGCCGCCTCTGAGGTTCCGTCGCCAGCGTAGGGCGCCATCACAGCGATGCTCGGAAGAGGTGCGTGGATTGGGGGCGGAACTGAGTTTAGAAAAGGAGTCACGAGAAGCAATTGACTTGGAAATGTTGGATACCCAAGTCAACGTCTTCACTGCAGCGGAAACTTCGCTTGGGTTCTTGGAAGATAAGAAGGAACGTGGCTTGACAGATACAGTGGGCTAAACAAATATAAATGCTACAAGTATTTAGAAATTCGGGAGACTAATAGTTTTTCACACGTACTTTTTCATTAAACTTAAATATGCTTAAAATTATATGAAAACTCTTTATCTAATTATTAGTACGGTTGGAAGAATTTAGGTGTCTTAAATTGATTTTAAAAATTTTAATTAAGGAGTCACAAATCAAATTAATCCATTATGTAAATCTTTCAACTGAAATAGTTCGGATAAATCCATTATGTTCTCAAGTAACTGTATGAACATGTTAGTATGTTACTCTCAAATAACCGCTTACCGGAAGCTTCTCTTTGCTTCTTGGCATTTTTTTTTAATAAAAATTATTTATCTCATTAATCATCTCAATAAATCTAAATTTGTTAAAATTTTGTATTCCGAATTTTATTTTGTTTAACTTTTTTTATCAAAATAAAAATATATAATTAAATATTATTAAAAAAAAATTATATGTGAATCCTTATTGTTCCGGACTGATACTGCGATTTGATAAGTCAACATGATATAACAGTGGAGATAATGAATATTGAGTGTCTTGGTAAGATGGAAGACGTCAAAGATATCTGTAATACTTCAACGAAGAGTCATACCTGTTTTTCTATTTATTGCATGCCACATGTATATAGAAGAGTATCTAAGGGACCAAGTCTTACACTTTTGTGATTGTTTGTATGTTTGTTCGTGATGTCATACTTAAAAATATTCGTAATAACCGTGAGTGTAGAAATTTCTACAGGATGATTAGATTGTGAATAAATCATGAAGTCTGCCTCTTTTGAAATTAGGATGATTGAGTCAATGAAGGAGTCGAGAAGGTTGTGTTCTCTGCAATCAAGATATTGAGTTGATCAAGGAGCCGATGAAATTGCACCCTCTAAAATTGGAGTGAGAAAATTGACCATGATAACTGAAACATTCAACCAGACAAGGATACGACTAACGTGGCCGAACGAATAAATACTCTATGTTGTCTTAAAATACGTACAATGAAAAACAGTGATTAATTGACCATGGAAGGCGCCTGATCCACTGATTTATTACATCAAGGACAAGGTATCAAAGATTCAAAGTCATACGTATAAAAATCATTTTTAAAAAATTGGTTAAATACTATGCCAGACTCAAATATTTATTCGGTCAAATATATCAGTCAAATTGGCATACATATCCACCCGTTAAATTATGCATTTATTAAAATATAAATTTAGATAATAAATAAGATAAAAATTATATTACATTAACAAATTCAATTTTATTATAAAAATTACCAATATATATTTAAATACTGATAGATATAAATAAAACCATTAGTACATATAAAATAAATATTAATTTTTAAAAATGTTTTTATTAGTAGACTATGAGAGAAAAAAATATGTTATTCTCTCAAAACTTTAAGAGGATTTTTTTTTTTACATTTTAAGATCAATTTTTTAATTAAAATAACTGGTTAGTCGATAAATTTTCACATAATCTATCGGCCCCATTGATTTTGTACATGCGCCCAAGAGCTAATTTGACTTATAGTAATATTCAATTCTGATTTTTTTTTCCAGTTTGGTTGTTTTTATTAAATTTATGATTAAAATTAAATACCTACAGATCAAATATTTAATATTTAAAAACTAAAAGTCATTTAGGCTCTATTTATTTCTTTCCTATACAACAATTTAATAGAAAACTATTTTTTTTAAAAAAAATTCTGTTTTGTCGCTTGAATCTGATAAAAAAACTTATTTAAATTATTTTTTAGTGTTTAGGGTATAAATGTTTTTTTCTTTTTCAAGTAGAGGCAATCAGGTGAGCCATTTCATTGGGCTAATCAGATAAATGAGTAGGAGAGCCTAAGTACCTTGTTGTGTTTGCTCGATTAACTTGGACATGGCATGGCCGACTAAACTGGGCCACTTAGCAGGATACACACCCGATTAGATTAATTTGCTTGATAAAATCGATTGCTTTGTTTGACTCATCCAAACTCTTTGATATATCATCCATTTTTATCAACATGTTTGAGTTGGACGACCCAGTACTCGACAGTATTCATAGTTAATGACTTAAGGTTTCTGTTTACTGATATGTTTCTCCTAATGTTTTAATTTGTTACTTAGCTTGATTATATATATATACTCACCGTTATAACTTTTCTATGTAATTGTGATGGGATTATTAATTCAGCTAGGCAATTAATTAACATCACAAGCGGACCAACCAATATTATTGCTATATCCAGGTATCAATCATATCAAATTCCGTTGCTCCTTAATTGTCTCCCTTGTGTAAAGCTTGATTTAGAACTGCAACAATAGAAACGGAGGAACTAAAAGGTATTTAACCATTATAAATAATACTTAATGCGTGAGTCTTAATGGAAAACTGGTGACTGCAACAGATTCCCACCCACCAATTTAGGCATATGCATCACTGAAGCTAATTAATGCTCCTTCACATCGATCGGAGAAGGTCAATATAAATCCTTCGTATTGATATGGCACATGTATAACTGAAGCTAGCTAATGATCCTTCAATATTGGTGCTGTTGTATGCGCCGTCATAATTCTGTACCGTAATGTTGAAATATTCTTTAGTTTCTGAAGGGAAGGGTTTCGTAGAATTTGCAAGTTTGCAGGGTGGGTATTGTGCATAATGGTTTATCACCCATGCTTGAACCATACATAATAGTTCCCGGCCATGCTGAAACTGAATCTGATTATTGAGTGGAAGTGCAGCATGCTGAAATGCTGTGCAGTAAATGTCTGCACCGCTGCTGCTTATAGAGCTGCTCGACGATATCAGTGAATGTATGCACAATTACTGCTTGAGGTTGCTGGGAAAGTATTGCTGCTAGCTTGATATTGCTGAAATTGCTACTTGCTGGGATTTCCCATTTCTACATTGCTGAGGCACTTGTGCATGAGCTGGGAAATACACAAGTGCAGATCGCTGAATTGCTTGCTGGAAACTACATTGTTAAGTTGTTTGTGGCTCGCTGCAGTTAGCACAAAATATTGAGCGTGAATTGTGCCCTGTTTGTTGAACTATAAGTTAAATAGTTTCTAAGTTGGATCTGATCATTGGAGCTCTGAATTCTGGAACCCAGCTGGAAAGTTGTCAAATAGTATAAAAGCTGAATTGTCATGGTCGAATAAAAACTGTCGTTCTTTACTAGTTTTGTATAAAGTTCTGGAAGGAAGGGCTAGCTTAAAGAGTGATACTTGTTATTAGGGAGTTTGAGTTCTCTCTGGAGAAAATGTTCGGGCTGCACTTGTAAATATCTCTCTCTACTATTTATAGACGTTCACTTGCTTTCTGGAAAACAGTACAGAAAAAGAAAGGTTTGATGTTATCTTGAGTTATGCTTAATTTATGGAGAGTCAAGATCGGATCCATCTTGAGCTATGCGTTATCTGGTTGCCCTTCCATCCCCCCAACTTGTGTTTTAGCCTTGCTTGGAAGAAGCGCCTAAATGTCAGCAAATTAAATCTCTCCACAAGTGTGAGTGTGTGACCAGATAGATAGATTCTGCCTGCCCATTTTAAGTCTCACTGCGCTGTGTGCTTAGATAGCAGAGTCCCGGAACCAATTCCTTCCGGGACATTTGAAGGCATGACAAGTAGGATCAACAAGCTTTCGCCTCCATGAGCATAACAGACACTACAAAACAAAACATACCTAGCGACGGAATTTTTCCGTCGCTATTCCGTCTCTAAGCTAGGTTAGCGACGGAACAGAGACGGAATTAACCCGTCGCGTAAAAATTGGTCGTTGACGTCAGCTTAGCGACATAATTTTTATTCCGTCTCTACAATTAGCGACGACTTATTAATACTCCGTCTCTAACTTTAGCGACGTCTAAAATTTCCGTCGCTATCATTTAGAGACGGATTTTTAAAGTTCCGTCTCTAAAGTTAGAGACGGAATATTAAAATTCCGTCTCTAATATTAATTTTTCGGCGCCGAACTCATACTGGTCATTAGGTTACTTAGAGACGGATAATTATTTATCCGTCGCTAGATAGCGACGGATATTTAAACTTCCGTCGCTATCTAACGACGGAAGTTTAAATATCCGTCGCTATATAGCGACGGAAGTTTAAATTTCCGTCGCTAGCTAGCGACGGATCTTTAATATTCCGTCGCTAGCTTTTATTAAATTTTTAAAAAAATTTTACCGTATCACATTTCCAGTGTCCCTGTTTACATATCATCAAATACATTTCTAAATTGTTCCTGTTTACATATCGTAATTCAAATTACAAAATAAACACTGCATAACAACATACTATTTACAAATTTCATTAATACATAATAAAATCCGTCACATATCAAAATACAATTCATAACAAAATAAAACATCACATGTCTATAGAATTTTTTTGTGTCTAAGTCATCACATTTTGAGTACAACACAGGTTTAACTGTGAAAAACAGACATCACTTGAACTAGGACATCACCAAAGTTGAAACAAAGTTGACACAGACAATGACGAGATCACCAAAAACTTGAGGATTTTGCTCTTGAGATTAAGGCAGCAACTTCATGATTCGAACCTGCAGTTGTAAAAGAATGAACCTGAGTTATTATTGTCAAATAAACAATAAATCTGCATATACATAAAAAAGAAAGGTAAATTGGTTTGACAGAAGTATGTGTTGGTATGACAGCCATTGCCCAGGAAAAAAAGCACAGAAATGCAGTTAATCGCTGCACTTCAACTAAGATGCAGGAGACTAGAATAAAGATGCCCACAATCAGATGCTATAGGAACTGAACTGCCGAATCTCCCGTCTGTTTTTAAGCCTTAATTCTTGCCTTACAAGAGCTGCACTAAACAAATGGAGTGAAGCATAAAAATGTGTACACAAGGTTCTAAAAAAGCATTGGAGCTCCTGCACTTCAACTAAGATAGAGTGTACACAAGGTTCTAAAAAAATGTGTGTAGCTAAGCATAAAAAAGATGCCTTCATCGCTGCACTTCCAGGATATGAAACTTTTTTTTTAGGATTACATACATAGTTAATAATGAAAGAATGGTTTAATTGCACTTGCCAAATACTCAGGAAAACCATTGGAGTACCAATTCACTAAGATTAACCAAGCAAAATACTCCTACAATTGCGAAAAAACTAATCACTAAGATAGGTGCCACACAATTAACATTCGCCACAGGAAGTAGTTAAACTTTTCAACAGCGATGAAGCAATAGAACATGCATACTTTAAGCAATAGAATAAAGCAATAGAACCTGCAGTTGAGGATTCGAACCTGCATACTAAAAGTAACAGAATAAAGCAAAAGAACATGCATACTAAAAGTAACAGAATAAAACAATACAACATGCATACTTGAAGTAGGATATATGGCCCCTCTTAGATACAACTGTAACAAGTAGGAAAGAGCAACTAACCGGTCTTTGTATCTTTGTACATATCAAGATCAACACCCTCAAGCTGGCTAATAACCATATTACAAGATACAAAAATACAATGATATAAAATTACGTAAAAAATTCTACTTACCTTGCAGGCAACTACTGATCAGGGGCATTAGGATCCTGAGTTTCATCGTTTATGAAGTCTGCGTACGATTGAGTACAACCAGGTGGGAGTGGCGGTACACTCATGCTCTGTATCAATGCCCTCATCTCCACTAGTTGTTGATCGTGTGACCTATGCTGCGCCTCTAATGCGGTCAGACGATTCTTTAAATCTTGATTTTCTTCTCTTAGCGATGTCACCTCAGAAGAGGATCCACTGGGACGACCTCTGGCTCTGGGAGCCAACTCACGATCATACATCACTCTCGCCTGCGACCCTAAACCGTAGAGGGTGGAACTCTTTTTCCTCCCACCCACCACATCATAGTAAATCTCATTTATTTGGTCGGTTGAGAGAGTCTGTCTCTCACCTCCCTCAACAGCAGGCTGAGACGCCTGCTCAAATCTGGCATTCAATTCAGCCTGTTATAAATAAGATAACATAACAATTATTAAAATCATATTTATTATAATGTAATGTTAAATAAAGTAAAAATTCATTATCTTATACCTTAATTGCCTGCGAGCGCCTATCGACAAATGTGCCATCTTTGGACTTATGTGTTTTCGAAAATATCTCCCAACAAGTAGGAGGTCGCTGTAACTCATGCTCCTGCGTAAAAAAATACAATTCAGTCAAAATCAAATAATTACTAATACAAATGAATCTTGATTATAAACTTACTAAGTCCAATGTGTGCTCTACAATCGATCGGGATCCAGCTGTATGCTTTGAGGATCCAGTGCTAGGGCCTGCCAGCTCGGTATTTCTATTGGTGCGAGCGGTCGAGAGATATTCCAATTAGCCTTTTAGGCCTTATTATTGCACTACTATTCCTTAGCTTGCTGCTAGAGTGATATATGCTTCATTGCGTATGGTTGCCCATTTGCACAGTATGAAAGCTAAATTCGCAAGCTTTCATTGTTGAATTTGACAGAAAATATGTGATCATTCACGTCATTGCTAGCGCTGATGACACGATGTTTGAAATTTTCTTTTGTTGGAATAAATGGAACTTTTTTTTTTTGATAATCCAGGTACTACGGTAAGTTGTCATCGTATGATCCATCCATCCATGCATCGCATTTGTTTAATTTTTCCTTCAGCATTCAAACTCAACCAAACTGAAAAATCAAAATCAGGGTGGATCGAACCATGGGAAATGAAATCGAAATGTACTTTACATGCCCAGAGAAGAGAAGAGGTCATCATGCATCCGCACATCTATGACTCTCATTGCGTACGTGCTTCAGCTAGCCAAAATGATCGACCATGATACGTACGTTTGCACATCCATGACTTATAATACATTTCAAGGATTTAGTTTTATCCATTCCTTCCTGACTTGTGTATCAGTCCACAGTCCTGATCTACTCCGATCCACCTAACTCTTACATATATGCTCCAAGTGAAAGTGATACCTTTTTTTTTAGCTTGAGTTTATTAACTTGAGAATTTAGATTTGTCAAATTTTATAATTGAGATGTCTAAATTTTATCAGGATTAACATTAATCCCGAAGATAGATGATTTTTTTCTAATTCATCTATTGAATAAATTTGGAACACTAGTATATGCATTTAAAAGGTCAAATCTAATTGCTACTAGTAGTTGTTAGGATTGATACGAGCTAAAGAGGGTAAATAGCTTCGATCACTTCGTCTCGATATTGAGTGCTTATCGTTTGAATACACAACAGAAGCTTGAAGCAAACATGATAGCATGACATAAACACAACGATTGTATTAATACATATACCATTCAGTAATTTAATTAGTGAAGGATAGATGATGAGGAGTTGCGTGTAGATTGATCCGAGCACGATCGAGTGGTCGTGAGCTTAAGCTTAATTGGATTGCTTTAAGTAGAAAAGAAAATTCGAAGGTGTGTTTTGTTTTGCCAATGGAAAATTAAATGCCCCTTTGTTTTGGCACCAACTAATACTCTTTTAATTTGACTTTGGCCTTAATTTGCCACATCATGCCCTCATACTATTACCATCAGTAATTAATTATCTGGATCTTACAGGTTCATTACCTGGATTGCATGGGACCCATCTGCCACAAGGCGCCTCTCCCATCCACGAGTAAGGCACCCGTAATTAATTAATATAAAGACACCGAACGAACACCAGTACAATCGATTCGATCAATTCCGCACCTCACTATCTAGATGCAGCTGTACATCCCGATGCGAGGGCTGAGCTTTTGAAGCCGTCGATGATTGGCTTTTAATTTGTATATCTTCTGCACTTATGGATTCAGTGGTACAACCTATATAGAACAGATCCTGTTCAAGTAAGGTCGTTTGTATATCTATATCTATAAAGACTTGAAGGTTGATTAATGTGATCAGACTTGAAGGTTGACTAATGTGAACAAACAAGTGTTACACTTTAGTCTTCGATCTCCCAGACGTTCAATATAATTGGGTCCCTAATCGTATATGCTGTTGCACAAACATCCTTTTCTCCCATTAAATATATTCGAGTTGAACAAGTCAATATATATAAACTTTCAACTACTATAATGGATGGCTTTGTTATAGTGCATGCGTAGACCCTAGAGTTGCAGCTCCATGACAGTTATCTACAGCCGGATGACGATGACAAAGTCAAATTAAATTTCTTTTTCTAATAATTAATACGAATGACTCAACTTAAACCCGGATTATTTTATCTTTGATCAATTTAGTTGTTTGAATCAAACAAAAAATGAGTCCATTTTGCCTGCCCAATTCTATCAATTTGAGTAATTTCCTATTTTTTTAAAAGGTTAAACGTACGATGCAATTAAGCTTTTGATTAAAAACATCAAATCAAATTCCTGATTTTATCCCATATAATTCGGATATATAGTTTGAGAAAAAAGTTAGACTAATGCGATTCCTCTCGTTTGGTTTCACACTATTCTTCCACAAAATATTCCAACTCGCAAAGACTTTTTTTTTTTTTGCATAAAAAACAAATTTAAAGATAAATGGAAATTAACAAGGATGGCTTTGGCTTTGGCTTTGGCTTTGGCTTTGACTTTGATTTAGCACGTCAACTAGAAGCTATGACTTCGATACTTACCAGCTGGCTATGTTTGATTAAAGTGAGCAATATTATAAATAGGTCCATTTACTCCACCAAATTTAACAGTATACTATCAGATGATGGCGGATAACTGGGATCATCTCACTGCCATCTCCTCCTTCCTCCTCGACAGCCCTAACACTCAATCTTCTTTTTCTGAGAACTTCGCCACCGTCGATGGACTATTGCCGTTCGACATCTCCGACGATCATGTAGCCTCGTTTGACAACGACTCATCATTGGTGGTGCAGGTCACCAAAGACAAAGAGGGGGAGGAAACAGTGGTCGGAGTCGATAGCCATGTTTCTCTTTCTCCTTCTACTTATGATCATCAGTTAATGTAAGTTTATATATATGTATACTGCTAATTATTAATTATTAATTATTAATTATTTCTGGAGGTATAGTAGCTTATTAATTATATAAGATTCTTATAGTGAACCCGGCCACGTTACTAACAAATTAAGGTGATTAATTCATGTGATGTGCATGATGCAGAAACAAGGATGTGAGAATCGGGGTTGGGTGCAAGATTGGATTCAAAATACAGTCGGAGTTGGAGATTTTGGACGACGGATTCAAGTGGAGAAAGTACGGGAAAAAAGAGAGTAAAAAACAATCCAAATCCTAGGAATTATTTCCATTGCTCGAGCGAGGGCTGTAGAGTGAAGAAGAGAGTGGAGCGAGATCCAGAAGACCCACGATTTGTGATGATTGTCTACGAAGGAGTGCACAACCACTCAAACTTCAATCCTCAGTAGTTTAGTTTCTGCATGTAGATCTAGTTATTTAAAATACTAAAGAAATCTATACTCATCGATATATATCTATATGTCATACTTTCTCAATTTTCTACAACAATTAATTAATCCTTCTTAATTTAATTTCTTTACGATCGATCGAGAACATAATCAAAAAGAATATACTGTGCGTATCAATATCATTCAGTTGTTTCATCTTCTATATATCATATATTTTCTATGTCTCTCTGTGTAATTCCACTCGATCGATCTTTAGGAAGGAAACATGTACAAATCGCTTTTAATTTGTTTTTAGAATTAATATTATTGTTTATGATCTGTTACATTGAGCATCCATAATGAACTGATCATTACAAATTAAAGGATCGAATCCAATCTGAATGGCAGATTCGTACGTGCAGATCAGATCGACTACTTACTTGTACGAGTAAGGGCTTCCCTCTTTGGTTCGCCAACCAAATAACTGAACTGCTTTATCTATTAATTAATTGTCATCGCACATCTTATTCAGGTAGGCAGTAGCTAGCTAGGCAGCCAGGCAGATGATGCATGGTGTGACCCCTCAACTCTTCAAAGAAAAGAGGAAAGATAAATTAGCAAACTGTGTAGTTGATCATGACATCGAAAGATATTATTTCAACTGGATCGAATTTAATTTTTATCTATTTTAATAATTTTATTCTATCATAATTAACTTAATTATATCCGAGGTATTGCACGTTTGGCAAGGACTATTATCGAATCCATCAGCTAATGAAGTCCAATATTACATTACTTGCCAAACAAGTCAGAAAGAGAAATTAAATTGTTAATATGTGCTATATTATAATAATTTTATAATTATGTGCAAATTGTGATGTCAGTAGAAAAGATAATGTATACGCGGGGGAAAAAATAAAAATTAATAGAAATTCCATATAACAGTGAGTTATCTCTGGCCACTGGTTACTGGTCGCTGACGAAGGGGAGGAGATATCTAGCAATTTAAAGGAAGAGCGAGAACAATGGTCGCGGCTGCCGTCACCGCCGCCGCTTCCGTATCCCACCACCATCTATGCGGTTGTCATGTCGGCGCTCCTCCCAACCTCCAACCAGTCCGTCGCCAAATGTCTCCCGTCGTCCTCGCTCGCCGCCCGAGAGTCCTAGTTTCTCGCGCCAAGTTCGATAAGTTTGACGCCGCCACCGATGGTCCTCCGTCGACGCCGGGAATCCCTACTTCGGAGGTCTCTGCAGTGGCGGAGGGGTTGGAGTTAGATGAAGACAGGTTCGATTGCCATCAAATTATGAAACTAAGGATTGGGGATTCTTATGAGTTTGAGAAGGAAGAATTATTCCTTCTTTCGCATGAAGCCCAATTTTTCAAACTTATCCTCGTCCTTTTTCTCTGTATTTTACCAAGAAACAATATATAAACTTTGCTTTGAATCGAGGTTGAATAATAGCTTCTATGTATTGTTAAATGCGATTATTTAGTTCCATCTTTCTGGACTGGGACAAACAAACAAACTCACTGCTAGGTTTTGCCTTGGTCCAGTGACTTGCCTTCGGATTTGGAGGGTGCGATCAGGCAGTCAAGCCTAGCAAGTGCTTTGTTTGTATCATCAGGTGGAATGCGAGCTATTGTAAGTTTATTAGTGAAGCTCGAGTAGGATTGGAGTTATTGTAAGTTCAATTTGGTGTTTATTGAATTATTGTGTAGTAACCTTATATCTTTACTTGATTCTGGAAAAGACTTCGTCACTTTCTCCACCATGTCTATTCCTTTAAGGCAGCCTGCGGGTTGTACTATTTCAACGAAGTCAGTGTCTGTGTTGACTCGTTAAAAAGGTTGCATTCTTAAGTTGTATCGCACTGGGTCAATCTGCAGAAATTCGGCATGTTGGTCTTTCTTCACACATATGCCCTTTTTCTACGCTTACTCAAGTATAAAATCACTGGGAAAAAGTTTCCGCTTGAAAATTTTTAAAGTTCCCTCCTATTTTTGAAGTTTTTATTTTGATCCATTGCCTTTTGTCCACACAAAATTCTCTGTCTCTGAGTGTCTTTTCGTCTCCATGTTCTTAAACTTTCATGTTTTAAGTATTGCCACCGACCTTCAGAATTATTCCTAACTGGCTCCGGTAGATTTTTTTTCCACTTAATAAACAACATAAAAAATTCAACTCTAATTTATTAACTTAGGTTCTTAATTTGGAACATGTGGAACTGCCTGCGTACAGTAGCTCTAATCATGCGCATTAATGTGTTTTCTGAAACAGTTCAAACTTCTAATCCGTAGACTTCCAATAGCATATTGAAATGGAAATATTCTAGTTTTTTGATACTAGCTACTGTCACTTGGTCGTACCAAAGTTGTAGTATTTTAGCTGACTTGAATTTTTATTTTACAGGTGGAACTTCTAATTCCTCAAATGCAATTTCTTGATGATGAAGGTGCTCAAGCTGAGTTGTGGGAGCTTTCAAAGATCTTTTTGGAGTCATTTATGGAAGAATTAGGAAATCAGGTTTGGAGCTCTGTTTATAGAATTTGTTAGATCATTTAGTCAACCGTTTTTCTACACTTTGCACAACCACATAACTGAAAAATTGCAAGCTATTGGCAAAGTTTACTTACTCAATATGGATAGGTTTCTTTTCCCTTTTACATCAATAGGATCAGTGACTTGGTGGAGACTGTCCTTGCTCCACAGAATATTAGAATTTTTCATGCTATTTAATTTTGATTTTCTTTAGTTTCAATTTTCATGAATTGATGCTCACCTGAGTTTTTAATGCTAAATGTCTCACAAAGTCAAGTCTTACTCCTTTTAGGCATTTAGGCACCATCAATCCAATGGTAGACTTGTCACCTATGGAAAGATAAAGTATGTAAAAGATTCATGAAATGGAAGAAATATTATGCTTCTTTCTCTGACAATATTCAAGATTTGTTTCTCCAGCCTGATCTTTTGGAATTAACAATATTGAATACACAACAAGATTGAAAACAAACTATAGAGATAAAATCTTAAATTGATACAGCATAATACCAATATCACAATGTGTCATGCAACTCGATTTTTTTATTAAATACATTGTTTTTGAAAAAATGATTGATACAGCATAATACCAATTTCATGATGTGTAGTGCAACTTGATTTTTTATTAGATAAATTGTTTTTGAAAAAATGGTTAACATCATTTTATGCTACTTTTTAGAATGCTTAAATGATTTTATACCATTATTTAAAAAAAACTAGTCTTATGCTATTTAACTTGTTTTATATCATCACATTTTTTTTTGACTTGATTATAGAAAATATCATGCTCTGCCACACCCTAATTCAAACATATAATTGGGGGGGGGGGGGGGGGGGGGGGGGGGGGGGGGGGGTGGGCGTCTGCATTTAGGAACTATTTATATTTAATTTTTTGTTGGAATAAGTTTACTTACAAAAGTTACATTTATTTTTCAAAAAGTATTTTGTAGGGGACTGATGTTACTTTAGTTCCAAAAATTAAAAAAAAACCTTATCCTTTTGCCATGCTGCTAATGCTGTTAGTTAATTTTACAAAGCATGGCACATTTTCAAATCACCCTTATGTGTTTCTGGTGATAGTGTTAACTGTGTTATCACAGAGCCTTGCTTTATTTTGTTTGTTTTTTTATAGAAGATTTTCATATTTGGGATAATCTCCTGTAGAGGGTAAAAGCCATTTTTCCAGATGCTGGAGCAGCTGCTCTTCTGAAATATCAGTGGAAGGATGCAAAATTTGGTTTCTCCAGGTATTAATCCTCTATTTTACATTCAGTTGTTTCTGTTTGAGAAAAATCACATGAAAGCAGTAGCATAGATCTTCAACAGAAAACAGACACTATTATTGTCATACGCATGTGCCATTCTAATAGAAATATCATGAAGTCACATGAACTTTACGCATGAATTTCACACTTAAGATGCATTGCTAGTTCTCTATCAAAGGAGGATATAGTTTTCAATTATCCCTCATGTATATCACGTATTCCATTTCCATTTATGACATCCATGTATCAACTGCAATTTGTTGATTATTACACAATCATGCTTCTTTTTTCCTTTCTTTTTTTGACAATATATTTATCTAACAATGAATAGAACTTTGAGAATATCTGAATACTTTGGATTGGAAATGATTTAATGGAAATGTATATAATGAAACAACTGGATATTAACTAATATAAGCTTGTTTAGGCACAAGGTGCACAATTGCTGTCAGCCTGAATGTTGGGATATTTTGTCATGTAACCATTCATTAATGTTGTTGTCTTAGGCTGTGTTTCCTAGGAGTGAAGGAAAATGGTACCTGCTTTGCTACAGGATCTAGTTGTTGATTGTCCTGGATCTAGTTGATCAAAACTTTGTGAGGACTGTGGATGATAAATGAGTCCAGGATAACCTTAGGTTGGAGTTCATGGTTGTCTGTGGGCCAGTCTGGAGGCTTTGATTGGATTGTTGGTGGCTGCCCATGGAATGACTTTAAGCAAAAAACATGGTAGATTGTATTGATATTAGAAGAATTCAATGGTGCTAATTTGTAAGCTAGTTCCCCAACTTTTAGGACTTTGAAGGGACCGTAGTATGTTAGTGTCAACTTTCTATTTGTGTGTGTGTTCCTGCAGTTATAGTTGTTGGAGTGGCTGTAAGTGCAGAAGAACTAAGTCATTCACTTAGTAATGCACATCACGGTGTTCTTGATCATGATGAATCTTTATGCTATGTGGACTTTTTTTCAAGCATGTGTTTTTATGATCATAGCATGTCATCACATTGCAGCAATTTTTGCTCAGCAGTCTCTAGCTTTGTAGTTTCTGAAAAGTAGAGCTTCATAATTCCTAAAGAACAGGATAACAATCGCAGTGGCTTGCAATCAACATTGAAAGAATGAAGATGAAGTTGTGTTTTTTCTTATCTTAGATGCTTGAACTTAAGCTTTGCCATCTCATTATGCAGCTTAGGTGACCGGAAGCCTGTTGACAATGAGGATGAAGTTGTTGTCATGGTTGTTCCTGATTATCAGATGTTGGAAAACGTTGAAAGAATTGCATCTCTTCTATCAGCAGACCCAGTATGATATTTTTCTGTCAAAAGAACAATTACTTGCTGTCAACCCACTATCTATATTTTAAATATAATTCATCTGATTCTTCTCTCGTGCTTTATTTGTTGTGACCTGGTTTTACTTCCCAAATGACTATCTTTATGCCTCAATCTCTATCCAGACACATTTCTCAATGAAAAAAAAACGTGGAAGTAACCTATTTGAATTGCTAGGGGCCATTATATTTCTGATACATATTGTAGCTTTTATTGCAGACCTTGGGTCCTAGCTCTTATATGAAGCTCTGTGAGACCTCCTGTGCAGCTAAAAGTTCCTCGTTTTTAAACCAAAGAACTACTTATTTTATTTTTGTGAACAAAACAATAAATTCAATTGTTTTGCAGTGCTTCTTTTCCTACAGAAATTTTACACTCTAAGTTGGATCATTTTCCTTACACAGCATTCATCCTTATTATGTTGTTAGCCAAGACCCCTTATCATGTGGAACCCCCGGCTTGTTAGCGAAGATGTTGGAGTTGGAATCAATGTTCGGAATCTACGTAGATATTTCTTAAGGCAAGAAATCATCAAGTTCAAGTTCTCATTAATTACCAAGTTCTAACCACTACATAATGCTCTCAATGATGATACCTAAGATATTACTTTTCTAATATTATATTCTTTTAGTTTTGATTGCCAAGCTGTGTGTGCAGCACTTTCACTTCAGTTTACTCGATGAGGCCATTGCCTTCTGGAGCAGTCTTTAGGTGTTATCCTGGGTAAGTTAAAACTTGAATGATCATGTTGTCTGACGTTTTCATTTGGATAGAAGAAACTTTTATCAGCAGAGAATCTCTTGTTACATTCGGATTTCATTCTAGGATGTGGAAAGTGTTCTACGACGATGTAAATAGACCAGGTAGATATTTGCTGGCCAAAGAACAACCCAGGCGTCCTGATGGAACAGATATTGAGGTCATTTCCTTACATCATATATTTATGTTGTTCCCCTTCTTTAATTGTTGTTCTATTATCATACTGTTGGAACCTATTTATAAATATTTTAGGGACCTCTGTGTAAGTTGGGGAACGACTAGGGTGTAAATTGTAAAGGTACACTAATGAATATGGAGAGAGATAAGAGGGAACTGCCTGGGGCATGGAAATACCCTAAAATTCCTACTATATGGCCCCACCGTTGTCAATCTCTGGCGTCGACCCTAGCCTAGCTGGCTTGTTCTTGCTGTTGCACAACACAGCAAACTTAGGATGTCATGACATTGCTCGCCTTCTCTGCCGCCACTGAGAAGGATAGATCTAGATATTCAGCACATATAAGATATTTAGCAAATATCTATTAATGCTGATAACTGCCTTATTACTTAGCTAAACATGCTTATAGTATCTAATATTGTTCCCACCAATATATTTTTATTTTATTTCTTTATTGTTGTTTGTTTAATTGATATTCTTTATGCAGATTATATTTGGAAATCTGGATGAGAAGTCAGCAGAGCCTTCATTCTTAGATAAGGCCCTGAGCATATTCACATCGTTTAATAGGTTCATGAAGGCCATCTCGAGGTGAATGTATTTTTATTTTTTAACTTTCAGATCTTTTGCATCTTTATCCTATCGTTTTAATCATCAATGTTATGAATCTTATAGAGCCATAAGCATATCAAACACTTGCTTGAAAGCCATGCTTGAGTCCCTATGTTCTCTTTTGAATTTGGTTGCTTTTGGAGAGGTAGTACCATATTGTCCCATGCACTATCTCACTCATTTTGTTTTGAAATCATAGTAACGCTATTTAGCAGATGCCATTTACATTAAAAATGACTAAAAAAAAAGAAGCAGAGGTAACAGGGAAAGAATGAAGGGGAAGGTGAATTTATAAATATACTAACTCTAGTATCCAGCCACCAATATGCAATTCACGGTCTTCCCCCAATAGTTGTAATTTTGATAGTTGAGTGATGATCATTTGAAAAAAAACATCGACAGGTCACCTTTCTTAGGTCAGTATCAATCTACTTCTATTGTTTTTGCAAAAAACTTGCTGTTATTCTGCAAACCATCCACCTGAACATCTCATGAAGCTACTGCTGCTCCAGTTTGAGCAATCCTATCAAATATAGTAGGATGAAAGTAGTTACTGACTCTAGCCACCATGTATGTAATTTTCAATGTCCTTCCTCTAATGCGACATCCTGTCAAATATAGTAGGATGAAAGTAGTTACTGACTCTAGCCACCATATATGTAATTTTCAATGACTTTCCTCTAATTTTATTTTTCATAGCTCAATGATGAAAATTTAAAAATAAACCATAAACAGGTCACCTTTCATCTCTAGGTAATTATAACTATACTTTTGCCATTGTTGTGCAAAATACTTGAATATATCATGCTGCTCCAGTCCGAGCAACATCCTATAAAATGAAGCAAAGTAACTGAAGACTCCGTGAAAAGGAAACACTAGTTTCAAAAATAAAACCATGGAAACGTCTGATAGTTCTTTATTTTCTGGCACAGAATAACATAATTGTGAAGCTCAAAAGAATTGCGGGTAACACAAATAGCAATTAATCAGCAGCATTTAACAGAAATTTTCAGCTATTGAAAGACTAGATTATTTGTAGGAACCCCTCAAGCGACTTGGGTTATAAGGCTTATATCTATCTCAACAGGACGCTCAACTATTGAATTAGTTCTCTTCACTCCTGAATTGCTCTTCTAGTAATCTGCATAATTGCTTAGCACCAATATTTATAAATCCCACAAAAATAGTGCTTTATCTAATTGTTAAAGAGACTCATCATTTAATGGTTCCTATGCTATGGTCCACTGGTGAGGCAGAAGCACTCTTGGTGCTTGCTGATGCTAATGAAGGCTGGAGGAACAAGAGGTTCTTTTCTTTCATTCTTGTGCTTGAAACCGTGGATTTATATCTAAGTAGCTCCAGGAACACATATTTCCTCTCCCCATAGTTGTAAAGTATGGAACAGAGTTGAACCGTTGTGGATCACGATCGTGATCCCTTCCCCTACTTTTGAAACCAAGACTTTCAGCTTCATTAGCTCCAACGTATGATGGAACAATATCTGTCAGCGCAAACTGGAATCTAGGATCTTCTGTTGTGGTCTTCGCAATTGTATCAGTCAACTTATGCTGGTGGCCAGGATCCTTTGGGTTGGTGGTCTTCTGCAAGTAGTGCTGGTAGAAAGATTCTTGAGATAGTCTACTATGGTTTGATGACAAAAAGGAACCTTCCTTGGATGATTGAGAGCCATAACTATAGTACCCACTGCTCCAAGCTGGCGTTGCTTTGGTGTTAGATTTTGGAGAAGAGAAGCTAAAGATTGATGGTGGTGAGTATCTTGGCCTTGTGGCAAAGTTTGAAGAGACCAAACTGAACTGGTTTACTCTAGAATGCGCAGTTAGGTCTAGTGTGACAGTTGGGCTGGTGGTAATGGATGGGAGTGTATAGTTTGGGAGGCAGGGTGGCCCTTGTCTTGACATATCTGAGATGCCAAAGTTCAAACCATGGGGATAAGCACTTGAAGTTATGAGGTGGGTAGTCGATTTATAGGCGTGATCTGTTAACGTGGTTGCAAGTTGGGCAGTGGAAGATGATCCTGAGAGCAGCATGCATGCTTCTGCTGAGGTGGTGGAGGCCATGGCAGTGGCCGAGACTGAGAGAGGGTGATTGTGGTTTCCTTCATAGGTCGTGATTAATATCGTCATGTCTTTTGCACATCTTTGCACCTGGAATGAATTACGTAGAGAATTTAAGAAATGCTAATATATACTTTGGATGAAGATAGTTGTGGTCTAAAATTTAGTGAAACACACTTTGCTCTGACATGATGATACATTGAGGGAGATCAAAAAGAACGAATTAATGTACCTTCTTCCTCACTGGGCATCCCGGTGCCACAGTGCAGCGATAGTAACCTCGTGGCCATGGATTTCCTTTTGCAATCTTCTGACCATACTTCCTCCAATGACACCCGTCATTCACCTGTAAGAAAGAGTAAACATCTCATTTGCTTAATTACTGAGTTCAGTTTCAAACTATACAATCACTTCCACTTGGATCATATTAATCTACCAGGTAAACGATACACACCATTGGCCCGTTGCATCTTGTTCGCACACATACTCTTGTTTTCTTCACCTGTGGCTTCTCCAGAGCCTCATCTTCTGATCCATTATTTCTCAAATCCTTCACCATCTTGCATGGGCTACTCTCTTCTTCCTTCCTTGCAATCAGTTGCTGCTTGATTAGTCCCCTGCTGCAGGCATCGTAAAGTTTACAGTCCAGTCTAAGAGTCAAGTCTTCTTCTAAGTTCTCCTTGCGACCTTTGTCTTTGTCTGCAGTGTTCTCAGTATTCTCGTCTTCCTTTCTATATATTTGTCCATTTGAGCTCGTTCCAAGCCTCAACGAAACAAGCTCATGTTCTTCTTCATCAGAAGCTGGAATTGTTTCGACTGCTCTTTTAGCGTCCTCTTGTTGAGAAACAGTAGAGAAGTGCAACTGGAGAGACTGGTAATCGTTGATCATACGTGTTAATGTCACCTTTAATCTCTTGTTTTCTTCTCGCATTTTGTTTATTTCATCTTTGGTGGATTTGAGAAGATCCTCCTAGAATTGCACGTAAAAGAGTTATTCATGATCTCTCTTGATTTTTTATATATAAAAATAATGCATATAAAAAAAAACCCCTATGTACCTGTTTGTTAATGCTTGGACTTTTGTTCTCTGAAGAAGATGAAATCTGAATCATAGTTTTAGAATTACCTGTTGATTCAGTTTTGATCTACACCAATTGCAATTTACTTATAATTAGCCACAAAATATCCCTTTTATTATCATTATTATTGTTATTTTATTTTATTTTTTCCAAACATGCACTATAATTTAGCTCCCAAAGTCACTTTCTTTACTAGCAAAAATAAAACAGTATGGAAACATCATGAAAATCTTAAAGAGAAACATGCGAAAGGAGAAAATAAGGCGAAAAACTGAGAGAAATCACAAATAAAATAAACCTGTGCATCAACTAGACAAATTTTGTCTGCACTTGGAGTTGGGAGATCTTCCTCCATCGATGGAAACACCAAGCTCTCCTCTCGATCGCTTCAATCCAACTCTCAGCTCTCCCTGTTCTTATATAAATTTACAGTCACCTGCCTTGACTTTATTTATTTATTTATTTATTTTTTATGATATAAAAACTCAATGTTATTTATTATTAAGCACTCAAAGGCCACTGAAACGGATGAATTAATTTCCCCCCTTATTTTATCTTTGTATATATATAATTGAACAAGGAAAACTATGATAAAGACTGACTTCAAACGTGTGATTCATATTGAGTTAGGTTGTCTTATTTGGAGATTTTCAGGCGCAGTCCTCGGAGCAATTAGAATTTAAAGTTTTTTGCAGGGATTTTTTTTCATTTTATCTGACTTTTCGATTTTATATATTCCAGAGCTTTTGAAAAAAATATAATCTACTCTTTCGAATATGCCAATTGATACGACTTTGCCTTTTGGGTTTCTTTAGTCGTCGATCACTACAAGTCTTTGAAAGACTATTCGTTTTTGTTTTAACTTTGATCATCATCTTGATATATTCGACACGACCCTATTGACATATATTTTGAATTTGATAGGAATTAAGCCTAGAAAAAGGCTCCATTTTGTCCAATCAATTCATGGATCACTGTCGCATTCGCATATATATATAAAAGTTGGTTTTGGCTTCTTCATCCACACATTTCTTATTTGTAATATTGAATAAGCAGTGATAATAAATATATAATTAAAATATATCACCGAAACAAATCAGTTGACCATGCTCAAAATTAAATAAATTAGTTTGTCGAAGAAGTACGATGCGATGCGATGCGATCAAAGTCTCCAACAATATTTGTAAACAAATTAATTAATTAACTTGCAATAATTTATATATATTAACAAGTACATTCAATTGGTTCGACCACTGATATTGCGATTGCTCAGTTTGTTCTTTCAGATCCCAAAGCGTTAAAAACCGTTCGATTCCAATTTTATTATTTTTATTTTTAAAGAAAGAAAACAATATTATCAGTGTGTATATTGAAGATTACATCATTAAGATTGTTTAATATTCTATAAATTGGCATTTTACGGCATCTGTAATTGAGAGTGTTTAATTAATATTCTACATATATATTTATTTTACACGACTTCAAATTGAATTGATAGTTTTTTTTATATGATTAATTTTGAACCACAATTAAGAGCCCTTCTCTTGTCCCTCTTGGTTTTAAAATTTCATGGAATGACATTGACATTTTTAGTTTTTTATTGTCAACTCATAAATCTCATGTGATTAGACGACTAAGCCTCTTGATAATTAATAACTTCACACCATTAATTGACGGAAATTAATAATTAAGTGCGTGAAAGAAGAAGTAAACGCCCTCTAGCTAATCACCAAATTCAAATAAATATTATATTATGATCACATAGAAATGCATCAGCTGTTCTTTAATATAAATAATCTAAAATCAAGCAGTAATGCTTTAGATTAAAAAAAAAAGAGCATTTGCTTAATAATTAATGTATACGTACTATTTTTAATTCTGTATATCTCACCAGTTTGGATTCAAGTTAATTAAATATGAATCGATTATAATAACAAAAATTAAATTAATTAAATATCTTGGATAAAATTTGGATCATGACTTACTATATTTTATGAAAGGATCGGAGAAAGTGGCTAAAATCATATTTTACAATGGACTTAGATAAATATTATTGACTAAAAGCTCAAAGAAGTGGTCGAGATGAATAAAATGTTATTCCAAGACATCATTCTTAACTAATTATGTTATTAATTAATTAGATTTAGATGAAAATGTCTAATCAATCTTATATTATATTCAAATATCATCCACTTGGAGAAACGTGAGAGGAAATTTAAATTGACTCCAATATTAAATAAGCTTTATACAATTACTAAAATAGATAAGAAATATGCATTAATAGAATTTATTTTGTGGGAGGAATTCTTCCTGGCATATATTTTGCCCACCATTATTATTAATTAATGATGATAATAATGCAGTTCGTTTTTGTATGTCTTGCTAAATACTCAGCACGGGCCACTTAACTTTTTCAGCTAATGCAGTTTGTTATTAATGATGATAATAATGCAGTTCGTTTTTGCAGATGACATACAGGGGAATAAACATATTATATTGATTTCATTGATTTAATTACGAAATTAAAAATAATTTTATAAAATCTATTGATTCGAAGAATGCTAAAAAATAGATAAATAAATAATAATATCAAAAAATATTATTAAATTAATTTTTTTAATATTACTGAATAATTATTTAAATAGACTCAATATCAAAAAAAAATTTAATGGACTTCAAATCTTAAAATTCTTAAACGAATTCAAAATAAAAATAAAATAAAATAAATATAAACGATAAAAATTATTAAAAATACTTTAAATATTAAAAAATTTAAAAATTATAAAAAATAGTATGCATTAGTCACTCTGTAGTGAAAAGAACTCGTCTTAGATTTTAGAATAATGTCAAATGGTTGCCCAAGAGGAAAATCTTCCGATATCAATTAGATAAAATTTTAAAATTCTTAAACAAACTCAAAATAAAAATAAAATAAAATAAATATAAAAGATATAAATTATTAAAAATACTTTAAATATCAAAAAATTTAAAAATTATAAAAAATAATAATAAAAATCTTTAGATCCTCGGTCACTCCAGATTAAAAAGAACTCATCCTCGATTTTAGAATAATGTCAGATAGTTGCTCAGGAAGAAGATTTTCTAATATAAACTCGACAAAATCTATTAGTAGCTATTATATTTTGGAAATTCTTGATAATCCAGATGCAATTTTATTTCCAAACTCGAGAAGTAGAAGATCAATTTCGCACACATGCGCATCAATTCCATTAACTGATTACATTTCAACTAAGTTGATTGCTTCATCAACTTCAATCTTTTGATCGTTTGCATTAGCAACCTGCGTATTTATATAATTAGCCTGAATAGTCAGAGACTTCTCAACCTTATCGAGCTTTATCACTAAGTCAAAAGAAGGTGATAAAGTCATATCAAGTAAAGGTACTGGCACAACTACAACTTTGAAGTCCAGTGTCTCTCGAGAATGATCATTCTCTGACATGATGTCTAAAGGTTGTGTAGATTGCAAGCCGCCTACTTATCCTTGATAAATTGCTCAGATCTCTTTTGCTTTAAAAGTTCTTGCATTTTCTAATACTTCAACAATGAATGTTGGCATGGTGAATAAAGCAGATAGATTTGATTGAAAATGAATTTTTTTTTGCAACAGATGAGGTGTTAGGTTGCTTAGAGCTTCTCTCTAACTATTTCTCATCTTAATTTCTTCCAAGATTTTTTGCCGTCGTGCTTTCAACATATCCTTTTAACTTTAAATCCTCCACCATAATACCCGATTGATATTTTATTGCTTCTTTTCCATCATTTTATCCATGCATGTTCATGCTAGAGTCTATAATGATTAGGACATTAGCAAAATGGTTATTAAAGGAGTATATGTGATCGGGCTTTGTGGCTTTCTCTAGGATGACATTGATGTCGCCGACTTGGTAACGGATTTAAGAAACCTGTTGCTGCTCGAGGTGTCGGGCATAATCATTCTGTTCTGCAAAAGATGAAATCTGCCACCTTAGCGGCCCAGGCATAACCCTTCTCTGAATCTACATATATTAATTGCTTCATCATTATTATATATTAGATTACCAAATATTCTAATTTTATTGTTGTCTCTGTCGCCTCCTGTGACCTAATGATCGCGAGAGCAGGACTCGTCGTACTCAATATTGTCGAGGTCCGCATCCTCGTGGTTGTCTCCATCGCCGTGAGAGGAAAGGAGTGTAGAGGTGCTGCGGAGCTGACATCCTCTTGAAGTTGTATGTGGCGGAGTGGTTGATCTCGAATTACTCAAAACTAAACTTGCGCTTCAATATCTCTCATCGATTGGAAATTAATGATTTTTCAAAAGGGGAATAAAGGAACTTACGACCTTTATAATCTTGTATCACTAGATGTTGGGATAACTTTATAACTTGTCTTTGTAGATCTTCAAGTATCTCATTTTGGGTGATATGATCACAGTGTGAAGCTTCCTCAGTCGAAACTTGTCAATCACAATCAAGATCACGATGACCATCCATGAGAACTAAGAACTCTGATACCAATTGACGTCGAACGGGATAACAATTATATTGCGAGTTGTACTGATTCTGTTAATTCGATTGCGAACGTCAAAAATAATTTTTTAAAATCTGTTGATTCGGAATAATATTAGGGAATAGAGAAATAAATGACAATATCAAAAAATATTATTAAACTAAAAACTTCTCTTAACATCAAATAGATAATTGTTTAAATAGATTCAACACGCAAAGAAAAGATAAATTCTAACAGAAGGAAAAATTTTTTTAACGGACTTCAAATTTTAAAATTTATAAACTGATTCAAAATGAAAATAAAAATAAAATAAATATAAAAAGATAAAAATTATCAAAAATATTCTAAATATAAAAAATATAAAAATTAATTTAAAATAAATATTATAAAAAATAATAATAAAAATTTTCAGATCTTTCTTGTATCATTTAGTCATAAGATCAAAGATGATGAATTGACAATTGATAAGCCTCGATTGTTAGATCACTAAGGAGCTCTTGATAAACATCCTTCTACTTTTAAAGTCTCGAAATTAAAGGACATTTAAAAAAAAATAATCAAAGGTACTTCTTTCACAGTAACTTGTAAAATTATGATAACTTATGTGGCCATTGTACCTTAATTACTATGATTGATGTCCGTGATTCCAATCACTACCGGTCTACCATCCCTATAGATATAATATTGTCGAACAAGACCAGATACTGAATTAGTAAACCATGTCCGGCTATACATTTATTTTCATGTATAATGAATCTATTAATTGAGGTCACTTTCTGACTTCAATATATATATAATACTTCCACATAGACATCAAGCGCCCAGTTTACGTCATATAATTAATAATTAATTGAGGCCATCTTATAATTGACCATCTAAATTCCCAATGCATACTACTATATATATATATATGATGGGTCACGTTGATGCAGTCAGAAGACAGACTTAATAAGGCATCAACTCATTTGCTCAGCAATCATTAATTCTTTATCACATATGGCCTCCACTACGGTTTCAGCTCTCTTGCTAACCTACGCGTTGATCACGGTGCTTCTTCATCCTTTGATGGGTCAAGCAACGACGACGGCAGCAAAGATGATGACGAGCAGTTTAGGAGGAGCTGCAACTAGTGATGGTAAGTAATTGAATTCATTTTCACAGTACTATATATATATATCATCGTGTCTTTCAGTTAATTTTCGTAAAGTGATTAATCATCTCTTTTCAGGTAAAATGATTGATCAAGGAATAGCGTACGTGCTCATGATCACCGCGCTTCTTATTACATATCTTATCCACTGATATATGTATCTAGTCTGACATGCATGCCTCAATTTAATTGATAGACGATTGACAGCTACACAATGGAAACAGTTTGTCTCAGTGTATTTCTCTCTAGTATTATTTTGTCCATTATATATTTGTGAACAAAGGATGAAATAAGGGACCATTGTTTAATTACTCACTATACTTTGTGTGGTGGTTTTTCGTTCAAATGCTTTTTTTTTAATATCAGAACATTATATGAGGTAAAAGGATCGCAATTCCATTTCCATAAAACAGAGTTCGACCAATCTGAATAACTGAAGGGTTATTAAATAATGAAAACATGACTAGGAATCATCAAGACAGCAGAAAATAGTGGTAATCCAGTGCAGACATTACATATCATTTCATGGGTGTGAAGTGATCATAAACAATCGCAGAGCGCATTCATGAGATTCATCACAGTTCTCCCGATTGATCAACGAGCAAAATGACTATTATGACAATGCTGTATACAGTTGTGTGATTTTGTCAAATTTATTTATATATGATGTCAAGTACCTGTGTCGATTGACGAGCAAGTTGAATCTCATATAGATGTTGATGGTCCATTTGCCGCATGCTTACATTGAACTTGTTGCCTTTCCCTTGTCATCTCATTCCCACCCACAAGAAAGTAAGCCGTGTGCCTGAAAGCCCAAATAATAATAATAATAATAGTGTTCATATCATCGACAAAGGAAGACACAGTGAGTGTTGATATGTGCCTGAAAAAATTCATCATTTTGACTTTTGAATCAGGATCGATGCTCGTGGTGATATTGAGTGCTTGTTGCATGTGGTGCAACCACCTCTCAGCAGCTTGGTGAGTAACAGGGAATGGCGCATGACGTCCGATCAGAGCTGGATGACCTGCAATAATGATTCAAATGAAACCATGTTGCAACAATTCAGCGAAAGGTTTCCTTTCATCATAGAAGCAAACCTAGAACTGGAATCTATAGAGGGGTGTATTCAATTTCTTGTATATTATTCAGATTTTTTCTGTATCAGATGAGTTCAGAGACTAAAAGTTTCTTAGGAATTCCTTGCCACATACACATGGACACGTCAAATGAATAAAACATGCCTTTTCTTGCATCAAATTCCATAATACTGGTTTAAATATGGCATATCCACAAACTAAAAATTTTCATAATAAATTCAAATGCACGAACTCAGGTGTTTCAGTTATGTGACTATTTTTAATATAAGCAAATTGCTTTTCCCACCCCCTTATACCGCACCCCCCCTCCCCTCCTCTCTCTCTCTCCTATTCAAATGACTTTTATACCTTTTTTTTTTATTTTTTATTTTATTTTACTTATATCTCTCTCTCCTATTCAAATGACTTTTATACCATTTTTTCTTTATTTTTTATTTTATTTTACTTATATATATATATATATATATTTAATTTTAATTAATTTTTATTTAGTTTAATTTTTTAAATTAAAACTGTTTATTATTTTTTCATTAATACTTATATATATATATTTAATTTTATTTAATTTTTATTTAGTTTTATTTTTAAATTAATTTTGTTTATTATTTTTTAAATTTTATTTATTTTATTTCTTTAAGCAATTTTGTTTATTATTTTTTTATCAAATTTTTTTATTTTTTATTTTATATAATTTTTAACATTATATAATTTTATAAATAATAACTCCTAAACTTTATAACTAAAAATAAATAAAAGATTATAAACATATAAAAAATTTATTCAAAAAAATAAAACTGATAAAAAAAATTGAAAAAAAACTGATTAACAAAAAAATAAAATCAATAAAAAAACAAAATTTAAAAAATAATACATTGAAAAAAATACAAGTATTATGAAAAAAATAATAAATAAAATTAATTAAAAAATAAAATTTATATAAAATCAAAAAAATATAATAAACAAAATTGATTAAAAATAAAACTAAATAAAATTTATATAAAATTCTAAAAATAAAGTATTGATAAAAAATAATAAACAAAATTGATTAAAAATAAAACTAAATAAAATTAAAAAAATATCATATTGATGAAAATAATAATAAATTAAATTAATTAAAAAATAAAAATAAATAAAAATAAAAATATATGAGAGTTATTTTTAAATAAAATTAATTAAAAATAAAACTAAATAAAAATTTTAAAAAAATAAATAAATAAATACAAAGAAAAGGATAAAACTGTCATTAGAAGAGGAGAGAGAGGAAGTGGGAGGGGGGCGTGCGCTGTTGGGGGTGGGAAAAGCAGTGCTCTTAATATAATCACATAACCGAAACACCTGAGATATGATCGATTAATTATCACATATCTCACCATTGGAGTAGAACACCAACCATTCCTGGACTACCTACCTAACCACGATTCTCCTAAAGGCACAAAGAACCTAATCCTGAACACAAGGTGATTATAAAAGAGAATAGAATCTTTAAGAGTTCGTATCATCACTCTAATCAATTTGTGTAAGATTTTGGTCTCCCTCTTGTGATATAAAACAAATACAAAATGACAAATTTGGCAGATGACAGACGATTTTGCTGCTTTAAAAGCGAAAAAAATAATGCAAGTGTCAGAAAGTAGCTATCAGACATCATAAGAACAAGTTCCCTTCACCTTTCCTCTGGGAATACAGATTAGGGCCTCCCATCCTCTGAACGAAGAACTCGTACTGGTTCCGGATCGCATCCTCCTTCCTGGAATTCGAAAAGATAGATCGGAACCACTCCTCGTCATCATCGTAAACCCTACCAACGAACGGCGTTAACAAAATCAAAGATGGTCATAATCGAGCAGCTAAAACGGAGAGGGACGCGGAGGAAGAGGTACCTAGATCGGCTCACCTGTTGTAGAAATTGGATGAGAGATCGATGAAGGGCTGGATTCCGCCTAGGGTTTTGAAGAGGTTGGTCTCGTCGATGGCGAAGGCGTCGCTCGCTGCCACCCCGCTCCACTCCGACGCTTTCTGCTGCAAAGACTGCATTTTCTTTAAATATTTCCCCTTTTTCTTTTTTCTTTTGACGAATTAGGAGGAGGGAGAAATTTATACGGTTCGTGCTTCTTGTGGCAGGCACGTTCATCGAACGCTTGACGACGAAGGTAGCGTATTATCTACAACCATGATAATTGTGGCACGACCCATGTTGACGAACCCACCTCGCTACTGGACTAACCATGACACTTTGCCAAGTAGGGCCCGTATATAACGTATTTGATTGGGGTAGGGTAGTGTGTGCGTCGAATTGAATGCGAATACGTTCTCCGCCTTTTAATGTCGCCATATCGTCGTCACCAGCTATTTATTGGGGCTGGTAATGGGCTAGCCGTCAGACCACTCCAATAGCCCGGTAATTTTCATGGCCTTCTGTAGCACTTTAAAAATTTTCTTTTATTAAATTTAGATTTCACTACGTGAGCCTCCAAATAAGATTTATAATATATAATTTGAAAAAAAAATTTAATAAATAATAATAGGGTATTCAAGACATTCTATGTCGTTTATGATCCAATCTCATCAATAATATTAATATTGCAACACTAATAGACTCTTTTCATTTTTCTTAATCAAATTAATGCTTTTAGGAAAGAGTCTCGTCACATCACTTGGACTTCTTTTTTCGTAACCTAATTCAATTTGAGCACCTCAAATCTTTGATTGGCTCCTTTAGTTTGCTTTGGATCAATTATTATCATTCCCTTTGCTTAGCAACATCATTTTCCCTTTAATATGGAATCTCCTCACTCAAGCAACTACAATAATAATAATAGTAGTAATAATAATAAAAATAAATTATATCCGTTAATCTAATTTTATCTAACAAACTATGTCTCACAATTGCATTTTAAAGTTACATCAAAAGAAGGAGCCATCACTTTTAAAAACAATTCTAATAAAAACTACTTAAAAATAATAATTAGAATAATATACTAAAGGTAAAGGGTTAAGGGAGTGGACAGTGCCTTTGATAATTATCTAAATAAAGACAACTTTTGATTATTTGAGAATAAAGTGGATTATTTTTATTTTTATTTTAATTATCGCCCCATTCTTTTCATAAAAAGAAAAAAGAAAAAATAATTTTTTATGCGTGCGACATGGTAGACGTCTCAGTGCACGCGACACCCACTACCTACCTTTGGTTAAGCTGTGCCTTGCAAGCAACGGCTGAGATCACGCAGGATCCCCTGAAGCATCTCTCGGTCCCCACACGATCATTCGGTCCGACGGCCAGGATTATTTCAGTTAGCTTCTCCCAGATGGACGCGTCAGATCACGACACCTGCGTCTATAAATAGGAAGCGGTGAGGACTTAGCAGAGGACCTGCAAGGAATAAATCAGACTACACCAAACAATAATAATAATTTCATTATTATTATTTTTGAAAAAAAGCTTCAGCATCTGGCTTCTCAGTTCTCCCGATTCGATACTAATGGGGGCGGCAAGGCATCTCGATCTCCATCTCTTCCTCCCTTAGCCAAGAAGATGATCCAACACAGCGTCTTCTTCCCTAATGAGGTCAGTTATTGTCCTTGATTCCCGTTATTTTCTCCAATTTCGTGGTCGTTCTTCTCTCTTTAATTTGTATTCTTTTGTTTCTCGGAGCTTTCATGATTGCTAGATTAATTGCTCATTCAAAAGAGCAGGCATTTGGTGAGATAATGAAGAAATTGTAAGCACAGTTCATTAGAATCCATACATATCCAAAAACCTTTATTAAGAAAGATGTTTATGAAAATAGAAAAAAAATGCTCTATTTCGAAAATCATTAATCCTGTAGATTAATTGGGCGGCAGTTTTTCTCCTCAGAATAAAAAGAAAAAGGAAAAAAAAAATTACTGGTTCCATGCAATTCTTTTCATGTTTAATTATCTATCTGTAATTTGCTCTCTGAATTTTTGCTTTACTCTTTTCCAACTTGTATATGCTTATCGGTACCAAAAATTAAAGAGCACCTTAGTTGGATTCTTAACCTTTACTTTTAAAGGTAATGACGCTATTTCCTATCTAGTTTAATTTTCTTAAAACTCCATATTGAATCTCTTTCATGTCTAATTAAGCACAATTTTAAGTAAAAACAATTATCTATTTACAAAAGCACGCAAGATGGGAACTTCTAGTAACCTAGTACAAGTTGATAACTCTTGAAAAAAAACATGTGCGAAATTACAACTTAGAAACCAATATCGAAGTCTAAATCATAGAATCTGAGTGTAATAACATTCAATTATATTACATAACACAGATCAATGTATAACCAATTTCAAGTAAACATGTAATACAATTGTGGCAAAGGTGAAGCCGTCACCTGAGCGATCCCTCCAGGGTGACCCCACACATTCTGGAAGGGCTAAATCACATGGGGGGTGCTAACATTTGGTTTTTGAGAAATTCATCATAGTGTTAATTATCTAGGCTATAGGAAGAGGAAAATATAATGTGATGTAAATGACAACTCATGTGGAGGTTTTCATGCCTAATCACGTAAATGCCCCCCTTACAGCAATCGGATCATGCATTCATGCTATAATTTAATCTCAGCCATTCACATGCAAATATTTAAATCAGTTAAATCGGACTACTGTATAGATGGCCTTGCGAGTTCTATGTGAAGGCCACCTGCATATTGGTTTTTTTTTTCTGACTTAAGGCAGAAACAATTAATACTGAAACAGAGGTGTTCATGTTGTGGATTGCCAATACCAAAATTAAACAGTGATGTTGGTTACAGAATAGTTGACATTTTCTTATTCCCATAACTATACATTACATAATGGAAATTGATGCATTGTGTAGTAAATTTCTATCTTTTGTTAGACATTATCTTTTCCTCACTATCTCATGATTATCCATATATTTCATGCATATAGGGACTCCATGATATAAAAGTGATGTAGAAGAACAAACAGATACATCAATGTAATGACAAATATGGTAATGGAGGACTACACTCAAAGCAATGGAAATTTTAACCATAGCAGCAAGGAGAGATTTGTTGAGCTCATTGAAAACACTTGTGGTCGCTATTGCCTTGGCCCAAATCCTTCCTTGGCTCGCTTCATCTACGCCCTCATCTTCCTGGTCACCTGTCTCCTCGCTTGGAGCATTAGAGACTACGGTCACAATGCTCTCTCTGAGCTTGAGAGTGAGTCCTTGCTTCACTTGTTTGTCAAATTTTTAGAAATATGGCAATTATAATTATTCTTGTGACATATAGGGCTGAAAGGTTGCCATGGTGCCCATGACTGCTTAGGAGCAGAAGGTGTGCTCCGCATAAGCTTTGGATGTTTTGTATCCTTTGTTAATCACAACTATGTCAACAATACTAACAAATACTTGTTATTTTTATAATGATTAATCCATGTTGAGTAAAAGTATCTTTTTACGAGAAAAATTGTGTGAAATTCTTTAACTTTGCTCCAGTTGTTCTTCTTTTTGATGTTTCTATCAACTGTGGGAACGAAGAAATTGGAGGACACTAGAAACAATTGGCACTCAGAATGGTGGCCTGCCAAGATCATCCTTTGGATTGGCTTCATGGTGATACCCTTCTTCATCCCATCGGCTTTTGTCCAACTCTACGGTCAGATTACTTATCATTAATTTCTTTGATTTTTTTTCTTCATTTTAATTGCTGTAATTCTAACTAACACTATATTTTTCTCAGGGAAGATTGCACACTTTGGAGCTGGGTAATGGACTTATATTTATCTTTTTTGTTTCTTGAGTTTGATTTTCCTTCATTTTTTGTTTAGATTGCTAATGGATATTCCTTTTGTCATTCCAGTGCCTTCCTCTTGATTCAGCTCATCTGTGTCATCAGCTTCATAACTTGGCTGAATGAATGCTGCCAATCAGAGAAGTATTATGAACAATGGTAAATCTAATTGTTAGGCTCATTAATTTATTTGTTATTTACTCTCAAACTTCATGATTTGAACCTTTTGCAGTCAATACCATGTAATGGCATTCTCAATGATGACATTTCTGGCATCTATAGTTGCAATTACCATGATGTACATATGGTATGTGCCCAACGTATCTTGCAAGCTTAACCTTCTCTTCATCACCTTGACTCTTGTGCTTCTGCAACTCATGACACTCACGTCGGTCCATCCGAAGGTAGACCATTGAGATTCTTCAAACATTTACTATATCTAAATATACCAAAACAAAAGCAAGTTGTGAGTTCCAGTTATTAGAAGTTTGTGACCAGAAGTATTCTGCAATGTCCTAATAGGTCAGAGGAGGATTCCTGGCACCTGGACTAATGGGAATGTACATTGTGTATCTTTGTTGGAGCGCAATTAGGAGGTAATTAATTACTTCATCTGGTTTTGTTTCTATTTTCCTTATTTTATTTCTTGGATTTATAATCGAGATCGTGTGATCCTTAACAATTCAGTGAGCCACAAACAGAGATTTGCAATAAGAAAGTAGAAGCTGCAACTAGTGCAGACTGGCTTACTATCGTGGTAATTAAATTGCCTAAAACTTCATTTGCTTTAGTATTCCTCACTAATATTTAATATTTCATTTATGTGATTCACAAAATAGTATATTCTTTTGTATGCTACGGAGCTTTGTTATTGCTGTCCTTGCCATAGTCATCGCAACATTTTCAACAGGCATAGATTCCAAGCGCTTGAAGGAGCAGCTCACTTACATGGTATCCGTTATAATTAGTACTTTTTGGAACAATTATGCTACTACTTCTTTGTTTGATTGGTCGTTACTCTTGTTTGGACAAATGCAGTTCAAGAAAACTGAAGTAGAGTCTGAGGATGAGGTTCCCTATGGGTATGGCTTCTTTCATTTTGTTTTTGCCATGGGAGCTATGTACTTTGCTATGCTATTTGTTAGCTGGAATTCACAGAACACTATGCCAAAGTAAGTTATCACCGCTATCACTTCCACACATTCACATAGTTATTATGTTTTCCTGTAAAAAAAAAAATTGGAATTGAGTCAGAGACTTTAACAGTACGTCGTGTAATGCTGACCCTTCTTTGTACCTTGCAGGTGGACAATAGACGTTGGATGGGCCAGCACATGGGTTAGAATTGTGAATGCATGGGTAGCTACTCTTGTGTACAGTTAAGCCTTTTCAATATCATCCTTTCTTATAAATTTTTTTAAAATTTATTATTATTATTATTATTATTAAAAAAAAACACACATACAGAACCTCCCTCCCTATTTGGATGTTTTTCTTGTGATGACAGTATGGATGCTAATTGCACCCCTTTTTTGGAAGAGCAAAAGACAGGCAGATCCAGTGTAGTAGAAGAGGGCAATTTCTCGATTTCTTACACAAGATTTCATGGAGCACAGGATCCTGCATCCCCAGAGATGAGATGAGATGCTGTCAAAGCATGAGATACACTTCCAAATTTCTTACATTTAGCATGCTTAATTAATGTATGATCTTTAGCTGCCTTGTAAATTTCAAAACTTTGTTATAGTTTTCATTCTTTGTCTGTGCACAAGTGTATTGCTTAATTACTCAATTGACAACAAAATGCGGATTTTATCTGAAACAATTATACTTATACTGAAAGGAATTAATTAAACAGATAAAAGAACAGAAAAACTAACTGTCAGCGACGGCCTGCAATCTCCTCAAGGTATGCCTTCAAATTAAATTACTATGCGGTGATCCACCTTCGCCGCGCGTAGCTCAGCCTCCTCCACCCCAATCCCCCTTTTCCACCTCCGCCTTCACTCCCGTCCCTCATATCTCCATCAACCACGCGTTCGTACTCTGCTCCATCGACTACGGCACGCCCACCACCGTCTCCGTCGTTGACTTCCACCTGTAGTGCGTCGCGAAGCACCCGACCGCCGGCCGGGTGCGACAGCACACTCGCCTGCGCCCACCATCCCACCACCATCCTCTGCATCTCCGCAGCCGCTGGTTCTCTGTGTTCGGCGTCGCAATTGTCTTCCGCACCACCCATAAGTACGGCCGCCAACTCACCCCAAGTTACCTCCGGAGCTCATCCATCCTCAAACTCTCCTGCATGCACTACTATGCTCCTGAACGTACGCGACCGACTTCACCGGCTTCAAATCCAGCCATTCCATGTACGGCTCTTCCTCCTCTAACCTGAACAGGTCACCTCCATTAATGGCTTCATCAGATTAGAGGCGAAGATCAGCCCGATCGGTACCAGTTGCAACTCTATCAATGGCGGCCAGCACATCTACTTCCAGTAATTACTCGTCGCGGTGATCGAAACGTTGGGCTTGTTCTCAGATCTCCGTCGACCGAGCAACTCGAAGACTTCTCTCCAGATGACAGAGGTGGCGGACTGGTTTCAGCAGAGCACGGAGGGAATCCCGTGGTCGCGCGCTACGTTGGCAAGCCACGCCAGCGAGCGGATGAGGCAGATGACACCGGCAAGGAGATGCCCGTCTTATTCATAAAATATTAAAAAATCTTAATTTTATAAAATAAAAATGATCATATCCAAAGATATAATTTTTATTTAGATTTATATAATATTTAATATTGTACAAAAATATTATAAAATTAAATTTAAATGTAAAAACGATTACAACTAATAAAATAAAAAATAAACTATGTGAAAATAATTTTATAATCTCTGTTAACATCTAACTTATGAGTAAATTAATTTTTCTTAATCATCAAATTTTCATCATGCCAATTAAGTATATAATATTCAAATTAATTTTTGAAATACAAATTAAGAGAATAACCTATCTAATTAATAAAATAATTAATTGTAATGAATCTTCATTAATTTTTTTATCATTACGATTCAATTTATTTGTATTAATTGATTTCAATTTTGTTATATATTTATATTGAAGTTTATTTAGAAGGGCGATCACAAAATCTTTTCTTTTTCAAATTAATTATATTAATTCCAACGTTCAATTCATTTAATTATATAATTTAATTAATTAAATTTCATTCATGCACATTTAGTTATCTTATTTCATTGTTTGGAAAAGTGATACACTGCCACCATTGGTCGGTCTTATTTCATTATTTTGAAAGTGAAGATTATTTTCTTTGACCAAGGAAAAGGACGACACAAGAACAAAAATATTAGTAAATTGTTATAAAATATCCAAATGGAGATAATTAGAGCACATGTCCATCAATTTCTCATTATCATAGCGGTAAAATAAATTGTGGCATGACAACCGAAAAGAGAAGAGAATGTTGAAGTACATATGAGGTCGAATACATCAGGATCAAGTCCGGGTCATCTGAGAAACATAGCAATGTTTTATTTTTGGAGTTTACCAGCACATGAAGCAGTTGAGAACAACAAAACAATTACCGCACTGGCTGTTGATTGTAGTGGTTCTTCTCCTTCTTTTTAGCAGCAGCAAGTTTAGCACTTCGCGCAGCAGCCTCTAAGGCTGCAGCTCTTGCGGTGGTATCCATCTCTTTGCTCGATTTCTTCTTCCTCATGGAGGCCGCCTTCTTTATCCTTTCCTTTACGTCAACTGCAGATGCATCCGCCGCCTCTTCAACCTCGCCATCTCCTTTATCTGGGTTCTTGTTGCCATTCTGATCTTGCTCCTCCTGTTCCTTGCTGTCTTTGGATGGTTTTTCTTTCTTGGATTTCTTTTTCTTCAAGTTTTTGGTTTCTGAAGGAACGCCCACAGTTTCCTTCCTCTCCCCCTCACTATTTTGCTCCGGTTGCTTCTTGTCTGTGCACATAGATGGAACCAAGTCAGTTATACTCACTTTATAGCTTCATATGCATATGCATGTCGTGTGAATTGAAGTTTAGTATATACAAAAAATGAACTAATTTTATGAAAGATGGCATTACCAGTCGTCTCGTCTTGTGCAGTAGTACTATCTTTATTCGCAATGCCAAGCTCATGTAGAAGTGCATCCAGCTCTGCCATTTCCTTTTTCTTAAGTTCTTTCTTTGACAGTTGCCTTTCAGCATCTTTGGGTGGTACTGGAACAGAAGCAACTTTCTCAATGGTTGGTTCTTTAGCAACGGCCTCCTCAGGTTCATTTTCAGCTTCCTCAACATCGTCATCATCACCAATATCAAGACCATCATCCTCACTTTCACTTTCCTAGACAGAGGAAAATAGAAAGTACTGGTTATAAAGCAGAAACTTAAACATCTGAGATACAAATACGAAGCAAAGATGTGTCTCTCCTGTGTGCAATAACTGCAAAAAGTAGACAAGCATTATATTTAGAAAGCAACAATGTGTTTGCTAATAGGAAATTCCCAAAACAGAAAACCTCAGATTTTTTAAAAGATTCTACCTATGATAATACAATAAAGTCATCAAAATAGTAAAATTCAAGATTCCTTCATGCTTGACCTCCAACATCTTGGTCACATGAAGGAGGCATAATTATGATTCAACTTCAAGTCCCATTACATATTCAACAGGTGTGGATTCGTATTCTATGATCCTCATCTAGAAACAACAACTTTCTGAAAGGAAGGTTATTTAAACACGAGGATTTTGAAAAAGAAAATCATTACTTCTGAAAAAAATGCTTCAGCTCAGAGAAGGTGCAAGGCAGACTAGATTAGCACCTCAATTCTTCACATCCATACTGGACCTCTCTAGGCAACTACAATCTTCGGTAAAAAGTAAACAAAATCAAAACAATAGGAGGAATATTTTACCAACCCCCATGGCATCAAAGCGGTAGAAGGAAATTTCTGGAATACCCACAGAAAAAGTAACAAACATTATTTGATCTTCAAATAGTTAAAGCATAAATACTAAGATACATTGCTAATGGAAACAAATTCCATAAGAGATATGCAAATAAAAAATTGCATATGTTAAAAAAATCGCAGTTCATACAGATAACCCTTACCGATTTCTCACCTAAGTAGAACCCTTTATATGACAATTTACACAACTATTATTAACCATTCAATTGAGTTACTTTTCCACCAGGATCCAAGGTTATGCATGATATTACACAATCAGAGTCAAGAAGCTTCATTATTTCATTTTCTGAAATAGTACAATAGTTAATCACCAGATATGGATAGCAAAGCACAAATAAATATAGGCTGAATTACATCAGGAATACTGAAATAGAATGGACAAAGTATAGGGACAATGCATCTGAGATTCATGCAGAGTAATATAGTATTTTACATTCTCTCAACGATCTGTTCAAAAATTGCAACGATTCTTTAATAATTTCCTGTTATCAAAAGGTTCAAAAAACAAGACATGTTTAAGACCTTTTTAGACCAACCAACAAGTACATTAGTGTTGTAACTAGCATAAGAACTTTCCATTAGTACTGAATTCTAATCTTCTAGAAATAAGAAACTGCTACTGTCTTCTCAGAAAATGAGATAATAAGAAAGAATCAAAGAATAGACAAGAGATTGAAAGAAGTGAACTGATAAGACTTTGCTGGATAAAAGAAAACATATTCATACATCTACAGGATCCAAAGGAAGAAAGATAGGAATAAGAATTTAGATTGAATTTTTCAACACATGGAAACCAATATTCAAAGCATTTTCTCTAAGCTGCATATGACAAATTCAAGTTTCTCTGATATTGCATATAAGTAATATTTATCATGAAATCATTGTAAAAATGGCCGCATAAGGTAAAGTGGATTTGCATGTATGCCTCGTCTGAGCAAACATTTGAGAACATAAAAAATTATTCAACCGCCAGTCTTTTGCCTGATCAATCCAATATACTGATACACCAATTAGTCTCTTTTTTCCTATATAAATAATGAAACGTGCATAACTGACTTATGATCGAGCTAAACGATTCTTCTCATACATCAAAAAAGCAACCTGATCTAACATCAATGGATTAAGCAAAAAAATTAAATGAGCGGAAAAAACATCCAAGTGCAAAAACAACCTGAAGAAATGAAATCGAACAAAAAGCATTTTTAAAAAATACGCTTGGTTTCATTGATAACAACTAACTAGCACGGTCGATTGCAATGCGTTCATATACCTCCTCTATGGTGGCTTCAACCTCCTTTTTGTGCTGCTGCTCCGACACACCCCATACAGCTTGCGGCGGAGCCGTCGTCGCATAGTAATCATCATCGTCATCATCGCCAACATCAGCCCAGGACTTGGACGTAAGAGGCGCCGGCGCCCAAAACACTTGCTTCTCCTGTTCCTTCGCTTGGCTCTTGGACGCTCCCTTGCCCTTCAACTCCTTGTCCGACTTCTTCTTCTTCTTGAGAGTCTCGAGCGCCGCGAAAACATTGGTGCTATTGATCTTCAACTGCCCATCGTCCCTCCTGCTTCCGCCTCCGACCATCTCTTCTTATCGCCGAGCCGAGACAGATCCAGTCTTCACTCTTGATATCTACCTCAAATCAAATCCAACCGTCCGGAGATGAACCAAAACACACGAATTGCTGCACAAAACAAATGCGCGAACTGCTGCAGCTTGCTAGGGACAATAAAAATGATATTTTTACAAGGCCTCCAAACAAAATTTGGAATCCAGGGAGATGATTCTCTGAAAATATATCAAAAACTTGTAAATCGATGGAAGGATTGCAAGGAGGAAGGTTGCCAGGATCGAATTATAGGGTTTGGAGGAGCTGGACGCAACACGGTGGAGAAGAGAAAGCGATTAGGGTAAGCCGATAACGTCTTCGTGCCTTCGATGACACGATCGCGTCGACATTTTCGCTTATAGTAAACTAACGCGCACCCGCCTGTAACGCTTCACGGATTCACGGGAGGTGTCAAATGGGACCCATAATTTAGTTGCGTAAAAATACGGGTTTGTTGTAGGGTAAGTATTCACGGAAGGAGGATGTTGTTGTCTAATCCTGTCTTCGAGGTACAAATACGATTAACCGGTTCCTCCATGGTGAGTGGCGAGAAATGTAAGGAGATGGTAGACGCCATGCCTGGGAGTACGTTTATTAAAATGTTCCGTGAGACTGTAAACTTCGGTTTCCTTGTGCGTTTAATGGGACCGAACTTATATTGCAAAATTGCATTTCATTCGAGGCTTGACATGATTTTTTTTTAAAAGAAAAGATGCTGTAAAATTTTAGAAGTTTTTAATTCAATATGACTTTAAAATATAAAAAATCTAAATACTATATATTCATACGGTTTTTTAAAAAAACTAATTTGTCGATTACATTATAAAAACTTTTATACTGTCTAAATATCTTTATTGTTTTTTCATCCACAGAAAAGAATTCTAGTATTTTCCCATTTACAAATAGTCAATTCAATAATTAATAAATATATATTTAACATAATTAACTATAATAATTAATGTCACTTCCTTCCTATCTTTTAAAGCCACATATATATTAACATAATTAGATATAATATATAATAAAAAAACTGAAAGGCAAAAAAAACATGAGCGATAACGACGACGAAGTTCCTTGTCTGCTTCGGCCACGGCTGCTCGGTCACTCGCATACCTTTCTGATCCATTCGAACATGATTCCCGTTTCACTACCCTCCGTCAATTTCTCACCTTCTTGTTTCTCCATCAAATTGAGAAAGCCCCCGATTCGTCACTGCTCGATCCTCTCAACACACAGATCCTTCCCCCCGAGCAATTGCTGATTTTCATCAAACTCGATCTTTCTTCTTCTTCTTTGGTTTTAGGTTTGGTTTAATTGGTTGTGGGCGTGTGAAGGAAAGGAGGAAGCGAGTCAAGATTCCACGGCCCCGCCTTTTTGTCTACGGAGCGTGTTTAATTTGTCGTCGCATAGTAAACCAATAAAAAAATGTTTTTTGTTTTTTAAATATGTGCAAGGGGAGAGGGATGATATCATGAGGTTGGTTGTTGTTGATATATACGTCTGCTATGTGAGTCCATTAGCGAGGAGGAGTTCGGTGGCTGTGGTCATTCCTAAGAATTAGGGCTTTCTTTCTCTCTGATCCCTCTCGTGTTGTACTCTCCTAGGTGTGGTAGGAGTTACTGTTGGAGGATAGAAGGCGAATGGGGTCTAAGGCCAAGCTTTCGAAGAGAGCTCTCGAGACGGATACGCCTGTCATGGTTCAGGTAGTTTCGCTCTGCTTTTGGTTTTTACATGGGTTTCGTGTAACAGCGTAAAATACTGAATATAATTTAGATCCCTATCCTATTCTTCGCGAGGTTGCTGCGACAAGAAACTTTTTCTTTTCAGTTGGGAAAAGTGATCTATGTTTTTTTATTTTGATATTTGTATATGTTGGCTACGTGCTCCGGTATTATGGTTCTTATGGTGAGAATTTTGAGTTGCTTAATTGGAACCTTTGCCCTGTCAGATTCAGAAATTGATGCGGAGTGCTAAGGATGCGATCTCACTAGCTCAGGTTTGACCCCTTGAATCCCCATCATTAATCATTGTGCTGCTGATTGGTTATTTGATTTCCCTGATGCATTCTTTTGTATGTATGCCAATTTAGGACACTTTGTTTCTTCAAATTGTATAAATTAATTTAGTTTCTGTAATTGATTTTGATAAATGAGAATTGAATTGCAACAATTACTTTCTGGGTTTGATGCTCGTGATCCAGTATCTTCTAAAACTCATGTTTATGATCTCAAACATCTTGTTAAACAAGTATTTCTTTCACTTAGCAAACTATGTTAAATGCTATTAACTTTCCTTTTGCCTATCATATGCCCTCAAGTATTTCTTCTAAAATGTTAGTTTTAGACTTATTGTGTGAATCAATGAAGTCTTGATTCGGATGTGAGACTTTTGATGTAATAAACATTTTCCCTAATATTTGTCATATTAATTATTTATACTCATCAATCATCTCCATGTAGGGTGTAGTCTATTGGCAACCACCTGAACAGGCTTTAGAAAAAGTCAAAGAACTTGTTTGGGAACCTTCAATTAGTAAATATGGTGCTGATGAAGGTCTTCCAGAACTAAGGAAGGCTTTGATTGAGAAGGTATTTCCTAATCAACTAAAATATCAGGTTTTGCATTCGTGACAGCTTGAAATTGTTCATCTAATTAAGCTCATGTTGTAGCATTTGTAGTGGAATTTGCCTTTCTAAATTTTTTATTCTACTGGAATTGTTAAGTTTTTCTCCTAAACATATCTTAATAGTCATGACAGAAGCTCTAAATAGCTGTTGATGGTTGAAGTAGTTAATGGCTGTGACTATTGGTACTAGTTATTACTTTAAAGTGCAGTAATTGGTAATTGTATAGAATATAAAAACATTTGTGCTTCACCGAGAATGTATCTTTCAAAAGATGCATCTTTCCAACAGAAAATATGGATTAGTATTCTTGAATGATCATTTCTAAGCTTGCAGCATGCCAATTTTCTTGTGCCCATTCTAATTTTAAAGCCATTGATGATGTTGGTCGCTGGAAGGTTATTTGGGCATGATCATTGCTATGATTATTTTTCTTCTATTTCTTATATAAATTCAGTTTTGATACTAGCGTTATCAGAATATTTAAGGAATTTTTATCATTTCCAGTCAATTTACTTGTTTCCATTAACAACTTTCTACCTTCATCAAAATTAAAAAGAAAATTCACTTCTGCATTTTGTATCTGCTATATAAATTCATTCAGCTAATATTATGCCTTGGCTGCAGTTACAAAGGGAGAATAATCTGAATAAGGCTGCAGTTATGATCACAGCTGGTGCAAATCAGGTGATCAACTTTCCATCATAAATATTCATCTTCCAAGTTTTCTCGTATCTTTTGAGAAAATACCCAAAGTGAAGTTGTCAATCAATTCAATGCCGTCTTTTTTATACCAAGGAACTATTTCCATCTAGTCATCTACAATTGGATCTTCTGTATGATCTTCATCCAAATTTCTTCATTTAAATTCATGTTCAAAGAGTATTTCATGCCAACTGGACTCTGGAGGAATAGGTGTTCTACTAGACTTCACATTAAGTCTATTCGTTTACTTATTAAGACAGTAATGTTACCAGTTCACACATGCTTGTTGAAACCGGCTAAATTTATTCATATCCTAATAAAATGATAGATATGAGAAATCTTTTGTTGAGGAGGTATTCTTGCTTTTTAAACTAATTCTCATCCTCAAAAACTCTAAACGAAGTTGATAAATTTGTATGACAACTAAATGTACTCTGATAATGACTAATTAGGCTTAATTCTTTGAGCCACTTTATGTAGTTTATGCTAGGGCTTTGTGACTTTGTTGTTTAATCAACTATCTTAGAGTTTGCTTCGATTGTTGTATATGCTTTACAGGCCTTTGTAAACGTGGTACTTACCCTGTGCGATCCAGGGGATTCAGTTGTCATGTTCGCACCATATTACTTCAATGCTTACATGTCATTCCAGATGACTGGCATTACAGACATATTGGTTGGGCCTACTGACTCTAAAACACTTCAACCAGATATAGGCAAGTCTCTTGTTGCCTAGTTTGGTTGAGTTAAATCACTGACGCTAACTTTTGCTGAATCACTTATTTTATATTCTGGGGTTAACCATATCCAAGATCAAAAATCATCTGTTGACCTGTCAAATGATATTATTTTCCCCCTTAATTGGTGCAGAATGGTTAGAGAGGACTCTGTTACAAAATCCCGTCCCAAAACTAGTTACTGTTGTAAATCCAGGAAACCCTTCAGGGGCCTACATCCCAGAACCTCTTCTCCTGGTAAATGACTTACATATTGATATAATTTTGTTTCTCGAAGTGTGCTGCCATTTCTTTGACCTGTTGAATTTGTTTTTCTTTTCCAGAAAATGTCAGATCTTTGTAAAAGAGCTGGTGCATGGTTTGTCGTAGATAATACATATGAGTAAGTAATATTGTTTTGTCACTTCACACGCATAATTTCATTCTGATGCAATACATACAGTTATTTTTACTAATGAATTCTACATGTTTTGAAGGATTCAACTCATTTTGGTATATCTTTATACAGATCCATAGCAGCATATACCAGCAAAACATGAACAATCAATAAAAGATTGACATAAGAAGCAACTTTTGATTAATGATGATTGCTTTATGCTCGTATGACATAGATGATATTGATGTCGATCTGTTACAACAGTTTACTTGTGTTGGAGTAAGAAAGCTTTTAATTGAACTGACTAGGATTTGTTGTACAAGACTTTACAGTAATTTCATCTCATGAAGGATATACACTGTTTACAACTGACATTTTTTTTTAGTCTATGTAACACACCTCTACACAAGGAATTTAGGTTTTACTATTTTAGCTTTAGAGATATTTAACAATCATAAGGAGGGACCGTGATTCTGCAACATTCTTCTGCTTATTTGGTTCCATCTGCATTCATTCCTCACTTAACATTCATCTGCTGACTTTGTTTGTTCTCAAATATAACGCGGTGCAGATATTTCATGTATGATGGGTCGAAGCATTCTTGCATTGAAGATAACCACATAGTCAATATCTTTTCGTTTTCTAAAGCGTACGGAATGATGGGATGGCGCGTCGGATATGTAAGTGAACAGATTGTGTTCTCCATAGTGTTCACAAAGTTGTATATATTTTGATCTCGAATACTACTATCTCATATATAGATTGCCTATCCGGAAGCCGATGATGGTTTTGCGGCTCAACTGCTCAAAATCCAAGACAACATACCCATCTGTGCCTGCATCATAAGCCAGCGTTTGGCCCTCCACTCCCTGGAAGTTGGACCAGAATGGGTCCGAGAAAGGGTGCAGAAGCTCGTAAAGAACAGAGAGATGCTGGTGCAGGCTTTGGCTCCACTCGGGGAAGAAAATGTCAAGGGTGGCGAGGGTGCCATCTATCTCTGGGCAAAGCTTCCCGAGAAATTCCCCGACGACTACGAGGTTGTCAGATGGCTGGTGAAGAAGCACCATGTGGTCGTCATTCCTGGTAGCGCCAGTGGTGGTCCGGGCTATCTACGAGTTTCATTCGGTGGCTTGAAGGAGGCTGACTGTGAGGTTGCTGCCTACCGGCTGAAAAAAGGTTTAGAAGAGCTGATGAAGGATGGCATGGTTGAGTAACTGTGATCGACTCGGCTGCCTCAAATGCACTCGTGGGGCTTCAAAGTGCGAGTGATCATATTTCATTTGCCTTCTTGACTGACGAACGCAAATAACACCGATCGAGTCAGATGCAAATGCTTGTTGCATCCATAGTTTCTTTTTGGTTTTCCATTACGAAAGGCACTGGAACTTTAGTGGACTTGGTCGATGTACTTTTGCTGAAACAGAAGAAACGTAACCATTCAATTGATGAGCATCTGTATAAATTCCTTCGCCTCGCGACGAGTGCAACGTCGTGGGCATCATCGGCTCCTCGAACGCCGCCTAGCTTTCCTCCCCATGTCCTCCAACGCCGCAACCAAAAAGACATCGACATCATCTCCACCGACAAGGCCACTCTGCACTATGATATCAGCCTAGGTTTTGTCTTCTCCGATCCCCGCATCATCACCACACTCAAGGGCGATCGATCGGCCATGCGGTACTCCGCCCACACCCTCGCCAACAATTCAACTCCCTCCTTCTGCCTTCTTCTCATCTCGATGATGCCCTCATCGCTGGGTGGATGACAAGGCCTTGCAACGGTGCTCACTGTCTTCGTTGCGACATTGGATGCGCAACGTATGTCTGCCGACGGTAACGAGTGGTGGTGCAAGCGACAGCAGATCGAGGAGGCCAACAAATCGAGGCACATATGTATAACATAGAGTCTAAAGTAGATTTGTCTGTTATATATATCATTTTCCATAACAGCACGCACAGTCATGAATATAATAACTTAGTATGATATATATATCATTTTCCATAACAGCCCGCACAGTGATGAATATAATAACTTTTTTTTTTCCTTTTGGGAGTTGCAACTGCTGCGGCATGACAAGAACAAGATCAAGCAAAAAGTATTCGAGATGTTTAAGTGAAAAAAAGTTTGGCTAAACATATGTTTGGTGCCAAATAAGAGCAACAAATTCAGAAAGTGTGTTAAAAGAATTTGGACATGGATTCACAAATTCAGTTTCGTTACCTTTTCTTTCTGGCAGAAATGTGGCAAAATTTCTAAAGAAAGATTCCATACCTTTTGCTGTTTAAATTTATGATTTTTGGACATCCTTGTCAACCACTGCAGACCAAGATCTCTTCCACCAAAAACAAAAACACTAATCGAGCTGAATGTTTGTTTAATTTTACAACTTGGCATCGTTAGAATAATGAGTTAGTTAAAACAATATATCGTGAACTTGGAATAGGCTCTAGTTCACATAGCCACATGTTTGAAAGTTATGAACTCGTGAATTCAGTGCAATTTCATGACTTAACTCTGGTAACCAATAGGCTACGAGAAGATCAAAATGAACCAAACTAAGTTTTGTTTCCTAAACATAGGCCATCTACCTATTGCTAATTTAGACAACAGTGATCATCTTGTATAATCTTACTTCCCTCAAGCCTTAAGATGCAATTCACAGAATCCTTGCATCTTAGTTTACAGTGTCAACTAGTATCAATTTTTTTGTATTAGACCTCATTAAATACTAAGCTTTTAAGGTACAACAAAATTCAAGTCTACTATACCAATCATTTGACTCTTATCCAAGTCTAAGTAGGAAGTCAGCTAAACAATAACCATTCTGTGGCTAATGAACCAGTTTATCTCCTAAGTTGTCCACCACCTGGTTGGCTTCTGCATAAAAAGTTTAATGTTTATCAGATATGTACAAGCAAATGTATGGTGTTGATCCTAATTTTGCTATCGTTGACGACTCTTGTTGGGTATTCAAGAATCCAACCGATAGATGTTCAGCACTTAATGGTAGCTTCCGAAGACTGAAAGTTCAAAAAAGTTGTTCCAATAATTAAGGATGAAGTTATAGGTGAACAAAAAATTAGCATAAACACTAGACAGGAAAAAACTCGATGAACAAATACCGTTTAGGAAAATTAAGCACTATAGCACAAGTTTGCCTACTGAATGAGAAGAGCAATCTAATACAAAGAGATCATACAGCTGAATCCTTGCTGGAGAGACCTGACCTTTCACTTTCATCTTCAGAGTCAACCTTACCTACCACACTTGCCTGCTTCGAAATTGTAGATCCATGTTGATTTGGTCCTTTACCAGTAACTGATTGCTGATAAAGAACTCCCCCAACAAGTGTTAAAAGCAAGCCAACTAAACCGAGTGGGCTTGCATGCTTATCCCATATCAATACGTTGATTGCAACAGTAAGAAACTTATTGACAACACCCGTAACTGTAAATGCAGTGGCAGATACTGCTTTCCTTGCGGCAAACCCGAAGAAACTGATCAACAATCCAAAAACACAAGACAAAGCAACTGCAAAGAAAGCAACAAAATCAAACCAATTCTCTGAGCGTGATCCATAAGTGGTGATAACATCTGCGTATTCTCCAGTAACAATCCAAAAGACAGGTGCCATCATCAAGGACAGAAGATTGTTGTAGAAGACAAAACCCCAAGTATTCAGTCCTAGGTATGTGACCATGTGCTTGATGTAAACCATCTCAGTCGTGATAGTTATCAAATAAGCAACGGCCCAAGAGTATGCAGTGAGAGTGAATGCTGAATCAGTCACGACGTAGCCAACTGCACCCCCAAGAATAACTACAAGAGAGAAGAATGTGAACTTGGAAGGGCACGGCTGCTTTCTGAAGATGGTATCAGCAACGGCAACAAGAAATGGAGTCAGGGACCGGAACACGATGAAAGTATCGACGTTCGCATGCCTTAGGAGATTAGTATTGGTGAAAATGGCAAGGTAGAAGACAGTTGCTGCAGGCAAAAATTTCTTGGCTGTCACGAAGTTAAAAGAATCATGGTAAAGAAAACCAAGCTTTCCCAGAACCCAAACACCAAGAGCCGAGGTCAAATACTGCAATGCCGTCAACAGGCCAGGATAGTTGAACATTGTAATGGCAAACTTATTGATGACGGCGAGCAAACTAGAACAGAGGGCATAGCCTACGACCAGGCTACTCGTCGCGTAAGTTTGTTTCGAAGAGTCAAGTTTGATTAGGTCCATGTCTGTGTCCGCTGCTGTAAGATCCAGAAACAATCTTGTTTCAATTTCAACTGTTCAACCTAATCGAGCCACCTCAACAATCCAGCATAATAAGAAAACAAAAAGAAGGAATCTATTTCATTTTAGGCGCAAGTTAGATCCAAATAAAAGATCAGAAATAGTAAAAAAAAGGGTTTTAGCATCTTAGACTTCGTTCGATGTAGAGAAGAAATCTGCAGAGCACATTTTTCGTACCTCCCTTTCGGAAGAAGAAGAAATCGACGACTCCGGGGCGTTTGGATATCTGAGTCTTCGTGCCGGCAACGAAATTTGGGGGGCAAATGTTGGTCAGCAAGAAAAAAAGCAGATCAGAAAGACACGATGAAAGATCATGCCTGAGAGGAAAGTGATTTGATTTGGTAACGCGGAATCACAGACGCATCAGTAAATGATTTCCAAACCTGCAACTCGAAGTCTCAAACGATCTGCAGGAACAGAAGAAGTTATAGGAACAATTGTTTTAGAAATTTAGGCATTTTAATCCTTTACCGAGACAATGTTTCCCTAATGCGGTGTACATCGGGAATAATAGAAAGTAGTTTAAAACATATTTTAATTAATAAATTTTAAATTACACTCCATATACTTTTTTTTTCAATTTATAATTTCTAATATAAAAATATTGGGGAAAAAATTAAATTATTTCTTCCTTGCCCTTCCTTCCATATAACCTATCTATTTTTATTTCTTTTTTATTCTTTCAAGTAAGGGTAAAATTTATGTAGTACAAAGGAAAATAAGAAAGGCCCAAAAAATAACTAAAAAATATTATTATTTACAATTAGTTTGAATGGACAAAAAGAAACTTGTTAATAGTTTTAGTTACTTACAAAGAAAAAAAATAAAATGAGTTAATAGAAAATAAATCAGCACTAAAATTATATTTTTAACAAAATATTTTTAAACTAATGATGATAATGTTAGATTCTTTCAAGTATCTTTTTAATATTTTTTCAAACATTAAACGCCCTTTTTTACTATAACTAAAATATACAACAGGACTTTTGATTTTCGATCAACAAATAGACTTGAAAATAAATTTCTGAAATTAATATGGATTGTATGGTAAAATGGACAATCAGCCATCGGAAACACTTGCAAAACGTCCCTTGTGGCCTTATCTACCATTCGGCGACTCCCGTTCCCCCAAATCTATCGTCGACATCCTCTCTCCCTCGCCCTCGCCCTCGCCCTCGCCCTCGTTTAACCCTACAAGTATTCTCCTCGGAAGGATCTTCGCAATGACGAGTTCGTGGTCGCGGGCGCTGACGCAGATCTCGCCTTACACTTTTGCCTCCATCGGCATCGCCATCTCCATCGGCGTTTCCGTCCTCGGGGCTGCCTGGTTCGACTATCAAATTCCTTTTTTTTTCGTGCTAATTTTTCATTTTTTTTTAATGTTTACTGGATCTGGCTGATATCTCTCCTTCTGTGGGCTCTCGATTCCTCCAGGGGGATTTATATTACCGGGAGCAGCTTGATCGGCGCAGCGATCAAGGCCCCCAGAATCACCTCGAAGAATCTTATTAGGTGCGCGTTAATTTTGTGTGTGTTTTTTTGCTTATGCTATATATTTTACCATTTATATGATTCATCTCTATGTATATGTTGGAACTATAGCGTTCCATTTTCTTTTCATTAGTTCCCTCAGTTAGACCTTCAACAGAATAAAAGATTTAGTCCTATGTATGTACATGGTTACTTTCTTGCTGTTGTTTCATGTACTCATAATCTAATTCGGCCTTTCATTGGCATATACTCCTGTGGAAGTTATGATCAAATGCAATCTTTCTCCACTTTAGAAGGATTTCTTATCTATTGACTGTGATTCTTTTTGGTCTGAGTTTAGCATAGCTTCATTTCGTTGAGTTCCCAAACAGAGTACTTCCTATAGGTAACTGGAAAAATATGTAGGAATTGAAGTCAAATTGCTAGGAAGATGACAACTGGTGAGGCATACCATCGTAGGTGCTCATACACGACTAAACTTTGTTGTTCTAATGGCTAGGATAAGCCCTCTTAGTGGAATTTATGGATAATCATGAATTAGAACATCAAGAGGTTCCTTGAAATTAAAAATTAAAAATTTATGGGATAAGGCTTGGTTGTTGTTGTATTAAGCTTTAAATTTTAAAACGCATCAAGAGGTTCCTTGAAAGTCAATCCTATACCTAGACATATTCGCAAGGATCTCCACACACAAATGTTGAGTTCGTCTTATTAGGTAGTTCAAATTTTACAATTACAACTTTTCAGTTTTCTAAGCCCCTTGCAAATGAGTGATCACCTACCAGACTAGGTAGTTGGGCAGCATTGATCTTATTATTTCACAATTCAACCCTATAAAAGGCTTTTAATCATTAGTAATATTTCAGTTATTCTCAATCATCTTTATTGCACTAAATATAGTTTTGCTTTACCTCCTTCTATCTTTTACACTTTCAACACTTCGATTCTAAGCTTAGCGCTGAAATCAATGATTTTGATTTTTGACACCTATAGACAAAAGCAAAGCTCATGTACAATTTTGGCATGCACACACTACATTGTCTGTATCTGCAGTTTGTACCTACTAATGTTTCTGCCACCTGATAAGGCATATTAGTTGACTTCTCAGGAACAACATTGTTATTGGCATTTCTAACTGTAGCTTTTATGATCACTAAAGTGATTATATGATGTCCTTAGTGTTATTTTCTGTGAGGCTGTCGCTATATACGGTGTGATCGTTGCAATCATCCTACAAACCAAACTGGAAAGCGTTCCAGCATCAAAAATATATGACCCTGAATCTCTTCGAGCTGGATATGCTATATTTGCTTCTGGGATCATTGTTGGTTTTGCAAATCTTATGTGTGGGTACGTCGTATCTTCTTCCACATCCATCTAGCTATAGCTCAAGTAGAAGACAAGTATGTTGACATACCATCTTTGAACAGCCTTTGCGTGGGAATTATTGGGAGCAGCTGTGCTTTATCCGACGCTCAAAACTCCACACTTTTTGTAAAGATTCTGGTGATCGAAATATTTGGAAGTGCGCTTGGGTTATTCGGCGTGATCGTTAGTATAATCATGTCATCCCAAGCGACATGGCCTGCTAAGGCAACATGAGTTGTTCCTTCACATGTAGCTTGTGGTTGTATAATCTTGAATCATGATAATCATCATTCGACTGATATTGTAGTCGCTATGTCAGTTTAGTCCAGATTCTGCATTTTGTGCAGTGGCATCTGTTGTCTCTGAGGTCTTCTTTTTCCCAAATATTTTTTGAGCCGAATAATGCTCATGGCTTGACTCGACTACGGATTTGTAAAGATCCACCGTTCGAACTATTCATGGACGTAAATAGCCTACGCATTTGTTGTTGTAATTTATCTGGTGTGCTGTGAAATTTGGAGTAATTGTATTTATCTGGATTTCTTCCGGATTGCGTGAATACGGCAGATGGCTTCTGGAAAATTCAGAGATTACTGGATGGGCATTGGGCTCCATCAATACATCAAGTTGAAAATTTTTAAATATGTTTAAATGCGTAACTTTGTCAGACTTTTCTCTATTTTTTATAAATATTTAAAATTTTTAAATTATTTTTAGGAATCGGTCTAGATTAATAATTTGAGGGCGGGCGGGCCTTCGTTCCCAAATCGAATGAATGGCAATTAATGCTTAGGAGGGATTAAAAACGAATTTTAGAAAATATATGCAATGAATTGGCAAGTGAGCAGGGGCATTAGAGTCTTTTTGAGGCAATCGTATATTTTTTTTTATTCATTAACCTTTTTTTCAAATTAAAATAACAATTTACTCCTGCAATCTGTCCTATAAATAGATATACGTTGTGTGAATAGGCATTTTTGTGTTCAACTGTGGGGGCGCGGTTTAGGGTTTGTTCTCGTCTCTGCACTCCGTCTTCAACCCCCAGCGTCGATGGAAGAGATCACGGAAAAGGTTAACAATCTTAGCGTGACTGCCGATTCCCACAAGAAGAATAGAATCCAAGTCTCTAACACGAAGAAGCCCCTTTTCTTCTACGTCAATCTCGCAAAGGTATCAAATGCCGATTTTTATGATCTTATTCAATGTCGAGACTAATTTCGTTGTATTTTTTTTTATCGTAGATTCGATATAATTTTTAAATCGGGTTTGATGATTTTGATGCTTAGGAGGAACTTCTTGGCCTTTAAGATTCAGTAGGCTTCAAAATGATTACTTTTATGGTATTAGGTATTGGTTGTATTTATTTATTGGCGCTATTACTTTTTTCTTGCAGAGATACATGCAGCAGTACAATGATGTGGAGCTCTCGGCACTCGGAATGGGTATTATTTCCTTGCTCCATTGATGGAGCACATTGATCCTTGCTCAATTAATATGCTTTAGTATAGTTATTTTCCAATTGTTACATTGACAGTAGAAGTTTTAATAAATACTGTATTGTAATTGACATATTTTCTCAATTAATTATGGTATCAGTTAATCACTTGTTAATTTACTCATTGGGGCTTGTTTTGGGGCTTGTTTGGGTTTGACATCTGGGCACCCTTAATTGAATTGACAACCCATATGAGGTGCTAACTCAATATCTTGCTAGCTTGATTTCCTAACAAAAGGCTTAAAACATAGGCAGGATTCTACCATTAAACTAATGGCTTCTGCATTAAGCATTGTTCAACTGTCTCTTTCTCTTGTGTACCATGTTGAGTTCCAAATCCTGAACATCGTTTCATTACTGATATTTAAACCTTGAAACTTACGAATACACATCCTTTAACAAACCAAAATTGCTGAATTTGTTGGTTAATTATTTCCTTGTTATTTAATTTGTTTTGACATTTAATGGACAGCTAGTGAGTTTCCTGTTTTCATCACAATCAGGAAGTACTATATTAGGAAGTTAACCATTTCTTATTGTTTATGTAATCCATATTTTTCCATCTTTTATGACGACATGTGTTTTTACATTGATGGGCGTAGCAAACTTTCTACTGATTTTTTTTAAGTAGTCGATCACTCTGTGGCTATTATATATCCTATTTTTTAAAAGTATGCCCTTTATCTCCTTATTCTTCTCATGCTAAGCTCTACATCTTTTACCAAAGTGCAATTTGTTGCTGTGTTTGTAGCCTTTATCTTTCAATACTCTAGCAGGTTGATACATTGAAAACTTCATTAGTTCATTGTTTCCCTTCCTAGCAACATTAATGAAAGGTGCTATATTAGATTTATTATTATTAACTAATTTTGCAGAGTTAGCATGATCAACAGTAGTTTTTTATCATAACCCTCAAAGCAACACACACCATTTGCAAATTCTTACTAATTCACTTGGAACTTCGTTCCTGGATAATTAGTATCTCATCTTAAATTTATTTAACCTTTCAGCCATATCAACTGTAGTAACAATTGCTGAGATACTCAAAAACAGTGGGCTTGCAGTGGAGAAGAGTAAGCTTTCATTTGGCTAACTACTGATGGTCCACTAAGAGTCACTCTTTAATTGTTCATTTATTATTTAATACTTATCCAGAGATAACGACTTCTTTGGTTGAAGTGACGGATGAGACGAGGGTTCGGCCGTTGCAGAAAGCAAAGGTAAAGCTTTGATTGAACTACAATATGATTCAGTGATGTTTGTTTTGCTGATTTTCTGTTTCTGTGCAGATTGAGATTTTACTTGGGAAGACTGCAAACTTCGATGATCTGATGGTGGCTGCAACCGAGCAAGATGGTGGAGAAGGCGATCTGCAGAACTGAAAGAAATTTACTGATTTTGTTTTTGATTTGGTAGAAAATTTTGTTATTTCGGTTGTTTGTAGTCATTTCCATGAATCAGCAGCACTTTATTTTCCTTCCAAGATCGAGTCCACAGCACTTGATGCCATAGGAAGGTTCTCTAGTCCATTTTAGTTGCCTTTGTTTTTTCTTTGCAATGCCCAATCTCGTTGCTGCATTCTTGTTTCTTTATGAACTTAAGTATATATATATATGCTTGAGTCATTCCAACCATTTGATTTGATCAAACGTCGACGTATCTTGACTTCTTTTTTGAAAAAAGATCGATCTATAAAATGACCTACTTGAAGATGAAAATCAATCTAAGTTGGGATAGTTTGTATCATCAAAAGTATAAAAATGTCAGTAAATCAATTTTCAAATCTGATGATTTTTTAATCTCAATAATTACCACAATCCAGACGAGGAACTAGTTAATATGAGAGCCCAATGCGTGTTTAGGTGAGTCAAATGATCTGAATCATTCTTCTTATCTTTTACTTTAGTTAAATATCAAAGCTTATATTTAATACAAGAACAAGAGGAAAATTCCAAGGAAGAGCTGAGCAGGCCTTGTTATAATATAAATATAAAATTGATTACGACCAAGCCCTGCTTAAATTTCCTTTCCATTTTAAGCTTTCCTAGATCATCTGCATGCTATAAATCAAGTACTAACAACCCCTTTCTCCTCTCAACAAATTGGCGAGCATGGCAACGGAGAAGAAGCTCTTGTACTTTTCCCAAGGACCAGCCTCGCTCCCTTTCATTTACAAATTGCTCCTCTTGATCTTGATCACCATCAAGAAATTCTCTCTCAAATACTTTGCTTTATCTTTCTCCTGTCCCTCCATTTTGGACGAGGAAGAGAAGCAACATCATCAGCGAAAGCAGAGCGCAAATTTAAACACTGCGGCAGGTCTTCAGAGAGGAGATTTGGGGTTAATTTTATGGAGAATGGGACTGGCTCAGAGCCCAGAGGGTGAGGTGAGTGAGGAGATGGATTTGGAGGTGCTACTGCCTGATTTATTTACAGAGGACGAACCGAGCTGGGAGGAGCTGAGGCAGGCCTTCTCGGTTTTCGACGAGAACGGCGACGGCTTCATCGACGATTTGGAGCTGCGGAAGGTTCTCCGGGAGCTTGGAATTGGAGAGGGGCTGGAAGTGGATGCGTGCAGGAGGATGATCCGAGCGCAAGATCGAGATGGAGACGGGAGGATCGATTTCAGCGACTTTGTAAGGTTTTTGGAGGTCGGCTTATGTTGATGCATGCAGTCCATCGTGTATCTGACTTGACTAATCCTCTTCCACTCGCAGTCTTTTCCTTTTACGATTAAATTAATTGATGAATATATCATGTATTTTTACCATTTTTAATAAATTTATTATATATATATATATTCTTTAACATTTAATGAAGTTTTTATGTTAATTTTAGTTGCGTGTCAATACACATTAATTCTAAAAATTTATATTGGGTGTCCTAAATATTCATAAATAATTATACATTACAATATTTTATTTTTTTAGCATCGACTAAATTTTAATCAATTAATCAAAATTTAGTTTCATTTAAAAGTTGAAGGTATATTAGAAATAAAGGGAGAGTAATTTATACAAAAAAATTAATTAAAACTAAAAAGATGCTTTTTATGCAGTTTCATTCAATGCTCAATTGGATGGCCTTTTTCATTCATATAAACCAGTTTGACTTCGTTTACGTGCTCTTTTTTCAAAGATATGAAGAAAAAATTGCGAAGAACAATTTAGAAACCATATCTTCATTATTAGCCAGGTAATTAGGACAGGCACCGAATACAAAATTCAATGGATGTATTTCACAAAGAATTGTGATAAATAAATATGGATGAAATACAAAACTTTTCTTTTCCAAAACTTCTCCAGCATTACTGAGTGGATATAACAACTGGACGTTGCCCACTTCCTCTATTGCATGAATTAGATTGTCTAAATGTTCAAATACCTTGAGAGAACAATTAGGAAGAACCAATCAATCGCTTCAGGAGATCTCATCCCTCTTCGCACTCTTTGATATATGCACTAACAGCGGGATCATAAGTTGCTGCAATTCGCAAATACTTGACAGCTTCAGACTTTTCACCTTCACCCATCAAAGTGCTGCAAAGGATGACGAGATCACAATACTCATAAGCTGAATTATGAAGTTGGTACTATTTGGAAAAGATCGTGGTAGAGAAACCCGCTCTAGTATACTCACCTGCCTAATATCACCAGACCCTTGTGGTAACAGGCTTTGTCCATAGGATCCTCTGGCTCTCTGAGTTCTGCTATTTTTCTCAAGTATTTGATTCCTTCTAACTTGTTTCCCTAGAGACCAATAAGAAACACTAGTATATACTATATGCATTCATTAAACACCCAGTTTTAAAAGAATTGCACTGCCATCGCCTTTGCTTTTACCTGCCAAAGATGTGAAACTCCAGCACCAAAAATTGCGAGGACTAAAAGTGAATCTTCTTGTTTGTCAATCTATTGGTTTGTAATGAATTCTCTTTTAGAAAGATTAAGAAAATTTGTGCTTTATTTGATATAATTACAGGAAGCGATTAATATACCTTTGGGATTGCATCCTCAAAATATTTTGCTGCTGCAAGAAAAGAACTTTGGGAGCACAGAATTTGGCCCATTGCAATCAAAGCCCTAACCAACTCAGGGTCCTTTTCAATTACCGTTCTTTTATTAAATGCATATAGGAAGAAAATTAGCTGGCTAGTTACTTCATGATTTTAGAAGAAAAGTGGGGAAAAAATTGAAAGAACTAAACCAACATAGTTCACCTACTCCAACATTGAAATAGCTTTGTCGTTATGTCCCGCTGCCATTTCTTCAAGGGCGAGCTATAAAATATGCCAAACATGAAAAAGTAATATATGAGAAATTGATGTCTAATTCAACCTACAGTCTGGTATTATATAATTTACTTACGTCAAGTAGTTTTTGAGGTGGAAGACTATCCATAGGGACTTGAATCTCCAAGTGAATGTTTTCATGGGGCAATACATTCTCAGAAGAAATGTGTTTCTTCACAGGACGTCTAATATCTTGCAACCCAAATTTCTTGCGAATATATGGGTTTCGAAGGGATAATTGCTGCGGCATTCAAGTTTCATGCATGAGGACAGAAGTTCTTGAGCATTTTACATATAAAAGACACGAGCAACACAAGATATCAAACTAAAAAACTTGTATATGTACTCAGACAATCATCTAATGACACTCGTATAAAAGTTTTGAAAAGGTAATGTTTCAGAAAAATATATCAGTTGTTACTAAACTATAAACTTGCTGGGAGTGAATGGATACAACAGAAATATTTACTATCAGCTGAGATATGAAAGGGGTGGCTTGTGTTTCAGAAATGCTGTGAAGCAGGTAGTGGCAAGTATTATGGACCAAAACTGTCAATAGTTACAATATCAGCAACTTATTTGTAATATTCTTATTGATTAATACCATACAAAGTTAGAAGGGGCTACCTAGGGTAGAAGCATGAATGTTTCCCCAGTAACAGTAACGATACTGCGAATTGGTTATGAGGTCAGGTGAGCACTGCGAGTAGGTGCACAATGAGTATGAATGAAGGGATAAGACTTGACTGTGGTGGGCTATTGAGTAATTCAGTGTGGAAAACCTGAAACAATGGAGGAGAAAAAAACTGAAAAGACAAGACAAGAGAAGGAAAAGGGTAGAAGGAAATCAAGGAAAAAGAAGAAAGAATTATTCAGCTCTGATATCACATGATACAGAACCAAACTAAGAGAGGAGACAAAAGAAGACTAGCCCTGATACAAATTGATTCAGAACTATGAGGAAATGAAATGGAGAGAGGTAAGACAAAGGAAGATCCAAATACGAACTAATTCATAATCATCAATATAAGAGCCAGTAAATTACTCAAAATTTGTCTTATATATGCATTAGCTGCAAATTAATTACTGTCAATTCCCAAACAACAAATTATTCACTTATTGTTGTGTATAGGCAAGAAATTGGAAGCATTTTCAAAAATAAGTGTCATTATAGAAAAATTTGCTGCTTAAATAGAATGATGAGTTTTAACCAAATCCAATTAGTCAATCAGAATAGTTGGGATTTGCAACTACAGTTGTCTTTCAACAATTTGACTAGAACTATTAAAAGAAATGACAGACCTGTAATAACGTCAGTGAGCTGTTAGTAGCCCAATAGACCAAACTACCCTGCAATCCAAATAAGGGAGCAATTAGGCAATCATGACAGATTTTATGGCATTAGAGCTAAGAAAAAACAAAGACCAAAGGAAGGGATTAGAATAAAAGATACAGGTTGTTGAGGTTCAAATTGTAAATAGAATAGAGCTCAATTGTAAATATGTAAAAGGAATAATAATAGTAATCTATATGAACCCTACTAATGTTCCCACTTTTAACATGGTATCAAACCGAAGATAGTGACCTGCAATTCTGCTTCATCTAACCATCATGCAATCCTTCAGTCTTGCTGAGTCCTCATTCCTCAATCTCAATCTCACTGGCTCGCAATTCTGTCTCCTGGGCCATGCTGTTCTCTTGGTTTGGTCCGTGTGATTCTTCCTCAATCAAATCAGTGGAAGCTACTTCTTCAATGGATCTGTGGTTGCATGAAGATATCTTCTGTGCTTCAGCTTCTTCCATGTCTGGAAGCAGATAGTAGTTCCTCTATTTCTCTGAACAATCCTGCTGCTGTCAGATAGACTGTCCCTCAGTTGCAGGAAGCCCATTCTTGTTCCAGCACAAAGTTATCCAACAGTTCTAGTTCATGCTAGATTTGACCACAGGGTAACAACAGCCTACTCAGAATCAAACATACCATAGAAGCTCGCTGGTACTCCAATTGCAACCAAAAAGTAGGCATTCATGAGCTTCTTCAACCTTAATTCAAGTCTGTCTCATCATTGGTTCATGAAGGTAATTTTACTTCAACACAGACTACTGGATCAAACACTTCTATTCTAAATTAAGAAGACTCTTAAGCATATCCTAGAAGCCAGTTGATTTCATATCACAGCACAAGAGAAAGAGAAACAAATTTGTTTAAGATCATCAAGCAACACATGACCAGATTTTTCAATCCAAAACCTCTTAAATAAATCCAAGATTTATTAAAAAGCATAAAGAAAAAGACAATCTTGAATTGCAACCATCTCTATTCCAAGATAGAGACTCAGTGAAATGGCTTTAACTGTTTCCTACATAAGACACAAGGTGTGCATTATTGATAAACATAAGAACCTGGACACATAAAAGCAGTAACCAACCTGAGGAACATGGAATGCAATAAGAAGTAAAGGGGCAGCCAAGATATCAAGATACAACTTGTAGTACTGCACCAAGAATAAAACCAAAATCAATTATATCATACAACAAACATATGCAACATAACTACTCCAAAGCTGTACAATACAATGTCCGAGTGCAGCTGCAAAACAAATAGAGTGCACAAGTTGTTCTTCAGGATAATGTTCTGATGTGCCATCTTACTTTCAAAAATTTCAACACTTAATTTTGATAGCACTATGCCAAATTAAGAAATAAACTTTAGGGAAACTTACTTTAGCCAAAAATCCTAAAATGCCTTTTAAGTTCGCGGCATTGATATTCTGGAAAGAAATCTGAGGGGAAAAAGGAAACAATATCACCATTTAAGCTTGGTATTTAGAAAATAAAAGTTCAGTAAAAGATAAGCACAAGAACATTATGTTTCTAGAGAATGAGAACTAAAAAGCAGTACAGAAAGTATTTCCAGTCAGCCATTTTAATTCCTCACCACATAAGTCAGGAATTAGGATAGCTTGATACTAAGAATCTACTATCATGGATTTGATGCAATAACCATAGTAACATGCAATAAAAACTGAGAAAGGTAGAAGACAGTGCTTGCAACTTCATATGCCCTGTGCCATAAATTCATGCACGTCCAGACTAGTAAGACTTATTTCAGTTCAGATAACATAGAAGACTCCAAATTCCATCTTGAAGGATAAATTCAATTGTAGGAATAACAGTGAATATTTGAGCTATTGTTTCAGATTTCCTTTTACCTACAATGTAAAGGCTCAATTATACAGTATGTGTATCCATAACTTACTTCCATAGGGTGCTTGCTAAATCACAAGATGACAAGGATAATATGAAAATATAAAAATCATTGATACCAGTACCTGAACATTGACATAATGCAGTCCAGAAATTAAGATTGGAAACACAGAACCTAAAATACCACTTGAAAAATCAGTCAAGTTGAGGAACCACAGTGCTCCACCCTGGAAAAGTAAAAATTTCTTAATAGAACAATCATAATTAAAATGAGAAGAGCACTAGTGACACTTGAAATTTTCATGGGAAGAAATTTATGTACTTCTCATTCTAGTTTACAGATATAACATGATACAAAGAATAAAAGGAAAATCTACAAAGGGCAGATTAACAAGCATTAGAACAGTTCATATTTGACAAAAATAAATCTTCAAAATTGAGCATGATTATGGTGCTATTAATAAGAGAAACCAGGCTAAAGAGTTATTTATTCTTTAGTTTGATAAGTTTTGAAGCTCGAACTATCAAGAAAGAGACCAATTTATATATCTAAATTCACAGCCCTTCATACGTGAGTGGATATAATTCACTTAGTTGGCCAAGCCCAACATATGAATGGATGACATTGTTTTGAATAGGTAAGAATTGAGGTTGGACCTCCTGCTATCGAACCATGTTTAATTTGATTGGCCAGTCACTTATCCCAACAGCTCCAACTACTAGAAAAATGGACAAATTTATATATTTATATTTCAAACATATTTGTTTGAAATTTGCAACTTTGACACCTAAAGTCATGATCCATAAGGAGAGGAATTTCTATCCATTTCAAAAGGAATTATTAAACAGCCAGCTCCTCTGAGAACAATCACTCATGGAACTTTTTCCATTTTATTATCATTTTATAACTGAAAAGTCCAATACAATGAACATGTATAAATGCAAACAAAATAGTGCTATTAAGATTGACTATGGCCAAAATTCTGGAATATGCAGTTAAAACAACTATAAATGAAGATTCATATATGTACAGTATCAAACCCAGGGTGACCGTCAAGGCACATTCTCCGAATACTTGTCATCCACAACAAAAAGCAAGGAGCCTGTAAACAGTAAAGTCAAGCAAAAATACAGGAGATGAGTGAATGACTCAAAAAACTATATCAATACTTAGTCATGTATAAACTATTACAACATTAAACTGATTCACCATATTACATGTTACCCAAATAATTGACAAACATCTACAGGTTTTATAAAAGGAAGCAAAAAGGCACTGTCTATTTCATTTGCTTGTATTAAGTTAGACAAACTGATTTGCACAATTTATTGTACATAAGGAAATCTACAAAAAGAATCAAATGCAGTACGAATACAATCAGCAACTTGCAGGCATTTACCTGTACTGTCAAGAATAAAAAGTTCCACAAGTATGAAGGGCATCCAAGTTCTTTTCTTTTCTTCTGAAAGAGTAGATATTGCTCCCCAAAACCCCTTCCGGATAGAGGTGGTGGAAATGGAGGCGGCACTTATAAAAATGAACAAATAATCAGAAAACAATGGCTAAGCATACCAGCTACCATTTATGTACCCAGGAAAGAAAACATTTAAGTGAACAAAATAGTTAAATTGGTCATATTTACTCCCAAACACATCAGGAATGGAGTGTTCTGATCAAACTAGCAAAAGCAAAAATTTGACTGAATCCATTCACAAATCTTATTAAAAATCAATTTTAAATAAATAGGTAAATTCAGGATAAAAATACTTTAAATCATCAAAAAGAGAATTTCTATTTGGTCGACATTTGCTAAGATTAGTGTGGAAATACTTATTTATAAACAAAAGGAACAATAATAGATCCAAACATATTGTAGTCTAGAATGATGAGATCCCTAAGTTTCCTAACGTGTTCCATTACACATTTGCCTTTTTCTCTATGAGATTGCATGGGCTATTCAGAGACAGTTGAAAAATGGTGGGACAGGTGTCCTCAATCAAAACATGGACTATTCCTTCCACCACTCACCAAAAGTTTAGGATTCTAATCAATCAGATCAATCAAATGCTAGATTAACTCTATATAACTTTTTTCGTTTTCATTAATATTTATTTTCTTCAAAATGATCAGGTCAACACATGCAAGGGTAAAACTCTTTGATGAGCTTGATATGGTTTATAAGCCACAATATCCCTTAAGGTTACAGGTTATTCACATACTCAAGATGTGGGGGAAAGGCCCATGCTTCCAAAGAAATTTGATAACGTTACTTCAGACTGGCTTTATTTCAGAGTTGGAGAACTGTCTCTCCTTATGATGATACTTCCTAATTGTATGGTTAATGTGAACCCATTACTGACTTTGGTCCATGCTAATCATTTTCTCTCTAGTTGAACAATTCTAGAGATGGATCACACTGTGTAGTTCATCTGGTGGATTTAGAGTGTGATTCATATAATGTGGATCTCATTCACTTTTGTCATCCAACTGCCACCTAGTAGTTTTCTGTTACCTTTCATTACATGGCATCAAGAACATCATTTTCATCATACCATGTCAAAATCACATCTGCTCAGTTATATGCATGCAGATATCTCAGTCAATATAATAATCTGCTATAGCCAAAAAAAAAAAAAAGAAAAAAGGTTCTTACATTTCGGCATAAATGAAGAAATTACTTCAGCTTTCCTTAACTGCCAAATAAGCACAGGAAATAGAGATAACCGAAGAGCCAATGTGGATGTGGAGATTATCGCCCACCTGTAGTGGTGTATACAAGGTTAAACAACATGGAAATATAGTAGACTTAGAAGACTTGTTCATTTAACTTGAGAAATAGTTCCGTGAAGATTGTACATGAAAAGTATAGAGAGTGCAAAGCAACTTAATGTAAAAAAAATGCATTCAGCATTCTATCTTTCCGACAGCAGGATATCCATGTAAATCCGATTACACAAAGAAGGGGGAAAAAGTTAAAGCGCTGAGATGACTGTTCTATTTGGAAAATACACAGCACAGGGTTGTCAGGAGGAAAAAAAAACAGAGAACATTTTGGATATATTACCATGGCAGACCACTGAATTCATGAAATCCATCAAGCACTGAGATAACCGCCAGTACCGGATAATACCAAACGCTCTCGTTTCCAGAAACCTCCTCCAGAATCCCCGATCCATCAAGTGCAAGACTCGATGGCTCCGCTCCAGACTGAAAGTTACCTGCGACATTGAACTCCGACCCCGAGCTCGCGACCGAGACGTCCGCCGCGATCCCTCCGGATCCGGATGCGAGTTTGAATTCGGATAAATTCGATGAATTCCCGATCAGAAACCCTCCGTCCATCTCTCCAGGTCCTCCACCGCCACCGTGGCCATCGTCGGATGGCGGCTTCGAGGAGAACCAGGAGAAGGAACGGAAAGGGATAAGTAGTGTAGGAGTAGAGAATATAGGGGCGGAGTTGCGATTGGAGGAAAGCAAAGGAGAGTTGCGACAAGAGCTGCTGCTGAGAATGGAGGCGAGAGGACGAGCGTTGAGGCGGCGGAGAAGCTTGGTCGAGAGACCCATCGGGGTCGCGCCAAAGCAAACCGGGCTTTCTTCGTACGCAACGGCATTTTATGGCTTCTACCCCTTGCAATTTACTTCTTCTCACAAATGCCCTTCACAATGTTAAAATCACCAAAATGTCTATCATAGTTTCACAATTCCATTTTTTTACCTTAGCATATTGATATTATTATTATTTCTCTACAAAATAATAACATAATTTAATTCTAAATTTTAGCAAAAAATAGTATCGCACAACTCTGTATTATTAACTAACAATGTTAAAAAATGGAAATAATAACATTTAAAATTCCTTAAGATAAAAATTTGCCTTAACATATTGATATTATTGTTCTATCTAACAAAATGGTAATATAATAAGTTTTAAAATTTAGCAAAATAATATCGCACATTTCTATTCTGTTACTAACGATGTTAAAAATGGAATAATATTTAAAAATGCTTGAAATTTTTTTGAAGAAATATTGTAAAAGAAATTAAAAATAGAATGATTTTTTAAAATCTCCTTCAGGCTTGAACCGCTAATTGAGCATAACGAGATTATAAAGGCAAAATAATGAGATTATAACACATTAAAATTGAGATAAAATTATAATTTAATGAAATTATAATGATAAAATAATAATAAAACTATGAGAGTGAATAATGATTAACAATAATAATAATAATAAAAGAGATATTTTCAAGATCAGTAAAAGTTTGAGAGTAAAATAAAATTTTAATCTGAGAAAAAAATCAAAACAATGATAAATAGAATGTGTTAAATAAAACCATTTTATACTCTAAAACCTCTCTATTGCAACGGGAACGGGGGCAGGGCGTCCGCTCCGTCGCTCGACTGGGGAAGTCGATTTCGATTTCTGACAAGTGGTAGACATGGCCGCGAGCGGCGGGAGGCAGCGCTTGGCCGACGCTGTGAAGCAGGTCACCAATTCAAACTTCGCCGACGCACTGAAGCAGCTCAGAGCCCACGTCGACCAGGCGGACTTCGTAGCAGTCTCCTGCCGCAAGACCGGCGATTGCGCCTCTGCCTCCAGCCGCCACCCGTGGCGTCGCGTCCTCCCCATAGACACTCCTGAGATTGCCTACCTCAAGGCCAAGTTCGCAGCCGAGTCCTACGAGATCCTCCAGTTTGCTGTCTGCCCCTTCAGCCTCAAAGGCTCCAAAGTCATCGCCTTCCCGTACGCACATCATTCTCTCTACTTTCTTTTTCCACTTTTAAAAATATATTATCGTGGATTTTCCCCCCTTTGCTTTCGCCTGATCTTGGGGGCGTGTGTTTTACTTTTCAATTTACTGCTTCAATATATGATGCTATGTTTTGTTGAGGATGGGGTTTCGAATTGAAATAATCAAATTTATCTCATTTCTGTTAGAATTAAGTAGAAGACGATTTCTTATCCTTATCCATGAATTTTTGTTTATCTTAGCATTGTTGATTATAGCTGCCTATGGTTGGAAGAGCTTAAATTAATTTTATTCAAAAAAAAAAATCTTGTTGCGACCTTTACACATTCATATTGTAATTGTATCTCTCAAATATATTAATGTTTTGCATAGAATTTATTTTAATTTACCTCAACACTAGATAATGCATCCTGACCCGCCTGAAAGCTTACTCCTAAAACGATGAGTGTAGATGACCGACCAAGAGGGTCTAAATTCAGTTGTTCTTCCTAGTGCAAGTTATCTTTTCTTTTGCCTCCACTTTTTTTTCCATGCTAAACAACAACTGCATACGTTTATGTTAAGTTGTTTGTTCTGATGCTTGACAGTTGTGAAATTATGCTATGTGGTTACAGGTTTAATTTCAATTTATTTCCTAGAGATCGACTAAATTTGGGCATGCCTTCCTATAGCTTCTCTTGTCAAACTTCATTTCTAACCTCTATGGTTCATGAGGGGTTTGATTTTAATGCCTGCATATATGATGGTAAGTTCACTGTGGAGACTATAGAGGCTGACCATATACTTTACTACAATAGATTGATCAACTACTCTTTTTCCAGGTATTTCATACTCATCCAGGGTACAGGAATCTATGGATAAAGAACGAAATTGCTCTCCTCATATTCAAACACCGCATTCAAGTTCAACCACTTCAGTTGTTGATTCAATTTTTAAGTCCAGAACTAAGTCGAGAATTGAGCTCTGGTTGAGTGCTAGTAAAAATTCAAACAGCAAAACTGATGGTTAGTTCAGAAGCATGATTTTTTTTTCAGTTATAGGGCTTATTAGTATGTTTACCCTATCGATATTTGCACAGGAGATCTTTTGATGTCCCTCCGAAAGTTTATACTGGGAACTGAACTATATGGCACAAGACCTTCCATGAGGATTGATGTCTGCAGTGATCGTCAAGTTCAATTAGTATTGCAGGTGTAATCTTGATCAGTAAACAATAATTTTATCTGGTGTTGTACTACTTACCCATGGTTAATTTCTTTGACTATCTTATAAAGGAGTGGTTTTAGCAGTGTTCCCAACTCTTGGCTATCCAGCCTGTCTTTGGTGCCTTTGGGCTCAATAGCTCAAAATAAAAGTTTAAACTAAAACCTCCAATCATCTTATACTGTGTCATATTTTTTTTTTGGAGAAAACACTATATAGTGGACTTAGCATAAGCAACGCAGAGTAGTCTTGATCATCTTTTGCTTCCTATGTAGCTTAAGACTCCTAGGAAACTAATTGAAGTTGAATATTTATGTTTTTGGAGAATGTAGAATGTTTGTTCTTCTGCACTTACATTAATGTTTTCCTACCATTGTTTGCAGACCGTCAGTCGTATTTCTGATCATATTGTACCTCTGTTGATTCCTGATAAATCTGGGCAGCCTAGGGCTGTACATGTGGTGCTTACTTCTTCAGAGGAGGATAAAAGTATTCTCATGGTTGTTCTATTTGGAAATAGTTTAATCATCTTTTATTTATATTTCTATTTACGCACAACTCTTACTGCTCCACTATTCCAGAGTGAGATCCAAAATCTTGAAGATGAGCACAATTTGAAAGTACGTGGATTCCGTGAAGTGATTGATGTGATCTCCAGTTCCAATAAACCAATTATTGGTTATAACTGCCTACATGGTGGGTGTCAAATGTCAATCATGTTCTTCATTTGTCATTCTTAGCTGATACTGATATTAATGGTACCATTATGCAGATTTCACTTTTATTCATTCAAAATTTGTTGGTCCTCTTCCTTTGACATTCAGTGAATTTATGTGTTCCTTGAGGTTGGTGTTTACCAATATACTTGACATCAATCATTTGTCCAAGGAAATTGGTGCTTTAAGAAAAGCAAAGAGTCTGTCTTCCGCTCTAAGTTATTTAAAGAGACAATTTTCTGTGCCCATTGATATTGAACTTCCTGCAGAAGGTACGCTAAATTTTCTTCCCTGCCATCACATAGACAATTCTGCATTTCTTTGGACAACCCGATCAACCTCTAGTTATTCTTCGTTGGTTAGTTCTTCTTAATTGAATTTCATGTATAAAATCTGACATATTGTACTTGTTAGATTGACTGTTCTATGCAGCCTATTAACTGGTGCTCTATTTTTCCGATCTGCAATCTATTTGATCCCCAAAGTTAACATTTTATCCTTCTTTCCTGAATTTCTCAGATGAAGATTGTACCACTAAAGCCCATGGACATAATGTTCTACAGATAACTCATTTGTTTGCCATACTTCGCACACTACTAAAACTATTTCCCAATGGAATTGCCAAAGAACAATACATCGAGACCATTGAAGATTATTTAAATATCTTATATCCTAGTCATACTAGGATACAAGAATCTGATGAGGAAGACCTTAGTTTCATAATGGAAAATGGCAGGGCTATCAGTACCAATGACTTGATTTTTTTGTGGGGATATGGTCATTTGACTGCCAAAGAGCTAAAACATAGTCTACAAGAAGCTCATGATGTGTTTAAGGAAGACTTTGAGTTGCAGTTCATGGATAAGAGTTGTGCAGTTATTCTCTTTTACAGAGCAGGATCTGCACAGGTTTTACTAGAGTTGATGGCATCAAGAATGTTCTATTCGGATGGTTTATCAAAAATGAAATCAGAGGGGCTGAAAGCAGCTGGATATCAATGTTACAAGAAAGTTTGCAGATTAGGCCTTTGGGACACAAACTTATCTGATTCATTGGAGAATGTAATGTCAGATCCAGCCAACGGCATTTCAACTTTTTCCGAGAAAGATGCATCTGAGGTTCGCTGGACAAGTGAATATGCGATTGATCTAAGTGATCTTTAGAGATTTTTTAAGAATGAGAGTTCCCTGCTGCTTTTGAGAAGTGCAAGCAATGAAAATTTCAAACAGTTTGGCAAAGAGTATAATAGAAGCAGCGAAAATGGAAGGGTGCTCAACTAAGTTATGCTGAAGCTGCCAATCAACCCGGAGCTTCTGTTACCGGTTGTCCTTTGGGGAAGATGCTACATGCTGACTTCTTTTGCTGCTAGACAAAATCTCGATCAAGAAAATGCTGTTTTACAATGGAAAGCAATGGAAGCTTTTTGCCGAAATTGGTTTGTTATACGCATACATTTAGTTTGGATGCTCTCTGCGAGTCCCATGGAAGCTTTGAATTAACAGTGATTATTTGACGATTATCGATCACAAAGACATTGCGTGCTTGTTTCAATTGATGAACACAATCGTATCCCTTGTGAACGTCGAGATAAGCATGTGTTTACGTTTGGTATGCGTAAAAGATCATCTTTAATGTTTTTAAAATTTACGCCAGATGTCTAAATGTCTTTGTTCAGAAAGATACACACGGAAGCCTCCAATTTTAAATCTTCTGATGAGACATTTTGAAGCCAACACTTTGGTACCTTCAATTAACTTTTTCAACTTCATCTTTTTCTTCTGCAAAGAAAAAAACATTTTTTCAACTTCAAGAGTTATGTATGTGATCACAGGAATCAGACACGAGTTTTATACATTTCCAGCCAAAATACTTTTAAGAAAAAAAACACAACTTAGCCATAGCTACATTAGACAAAACCCCGTACTTATACAAAACAGAAACTGTAATCTGTAAACAGCATAAACGCAGAACTGAAAGCATGTAAACACCAAATTATCAAAGCAAACAAATGTTTCAATAGATAATTAAAGAGTGATGTGATCATCGGCCGGTCATGAGACTTGCATCTGTAATTGTTGCAATAGAGTTCAGATCCTGAGACGGTGGCTGAGCAAACACCGGCACAGGCATTTCCTTAGGGATTTCTGCAACTGGGCCCTCAAAGTTGAGCGCCAGCACCACCTGCCTCATCGAAGGCCTCTGCCCTCTGTCCGGGTGCGCGCACCACAATCCTACCAGCATCAAGCACTCCGCCTGATTCGCATAAGACGCCGCGCCAAGACTCGGATCCACCGCCTCCAGCAGCGCCCCCCTGCCGTGCATCCTCCAAACCCAATCCACCAGCCTCACCTCCTCATCGTCCTTGCTCGGCTCCACCGCCCTTCTCCCCGCCGCGATCTCCAGCGCCACCACGCCGAAGCTGAACACGTCCGATTCCTTGCTGGCTTTGCCGGTCGCGAAGCACTCCGGCGCCAAGTAGCCGAACGTCCCTGCCACGGCCGTGCTCTTCAGGCCGAACTCACGATCCACCAGCCTGGCCAACCCGAAGTCCCCCAGCTTCGCGTTGAAATCGGAATCCAGCATCACGTTGCTGGATTTGACGTCCCTGTGCACCACGCACTGCTCCGCTTCTTCGTGAAGGTAGAGCAGCGCCGAGGCGAGGCCGAGGGCGATGCCGTACCTGACCTCCCATGTGAGTGAGTGATCATTCTTCTTCACGGGGAAAAGGTGCCAGTCGAGGCTTCGATTGGGGAGGAACTCGTAGACGAGGATGAACTCGGAGCGCTCGTGGCACCAACCCACGAGCTGCACCAGATTCCGATGCCGAAGCCGGCTAATGATCTTGATCTCCGACAGGTATTCTTTGATTCCTTGTTTGGAGTTGCTTGAGATCTTCTTCACTGCCACTTGTTGCTTGCTGCTACTTAGTAATCCTCTATAAACGCAACCAAATCCACCTTGGCCGAGCTTCTGCTTGTCTGAGAAATTGCTTGTCGCAGATACGAGATCCTTGTAACAGAATCGACCTGGGACGCCGGCTGATATGGCTAATTCGACATCCAGATCCAGTGAATCGCTTGTATCCTTTTCGCCATAAATCCAACGTCTCCAGCTTGAGCTTTGGCCAAAGGATCGAAGTAACCAACGTACCAGACAACGTATTGGTCCGCATAAGAGAAAGATGATTAATCTTACTAATCTGGTAATCAATCCAAAGACGGCCATGTCCAGGATGAGGAACAGCAGGTTGTAATGTTCTAGTTAGTTTTTCTGAATGGTCTGTCTGCAGGAAACTATCTCGCAAGGTTTTTCTATAATCGTGGATGGCTTGCAAACAACCTCTATTATTTGGTTATATTATCTTAGTCTTCAGTCAAAGTCATTAGCCCCAAAATAAATAAACAAGTACAAAAACTTCATAACCAAGTCCAACAAAATTTTGATATTTATAACAAACTAAAATTTCTATCATATAATATAATTTTGTTCATCGAATAAATATTTGTAACATACTATTGGAACAAATAAGAATATTTTGTTTTTACCTCCACAAATAAAACTTTATATTAATCAATGATCATATATATTCACATTGTTTTGAACTGATGGTTATCCATATGAGAATTTGACTTTCACTCACCATTATTTATATAAATTTTAAAAAAATGACTAAACTGAGGGAGAGTAATGAAGCATGCATGTGACTATTGAAGGTAATTTGAGCGAACATCTACCTTATTTATATTGATTAACGTGTAGATACAATTTTTATTACTAAAGTTTAAGATTATTATAGTAATTAATTATGTAATGTAATTGGATTAGTCAATTAAGACAGATTTGATAAATTAACATGTCTAGGTTAGTTGGGCGTTTACATTGCAATATGAAGACTCGGCAATAAGATAGAAGAATCAAGTGTTAGTAAAGTAAATGCATAAGCGGTAAGGTGATGAAGCGCAAGGCATAGGGTGATATTAATGTATGAGGGCATGATTCCTCTCCTCTTCACCTGCCTTCTTCATCTCACTCTCAGACCTTACCTTCTTCCTTGGACGGATTTTTTTCCCCCTTCTTTTCCTTGTCTCCGTTCCATTCTTTTTGGAACAAGGGGAGGGGAGCTTAGAGTGGATTGGTGTTGATAGTGGTTCTTAGCCTCGTCATGGGCTCGGGAGGACATGGAAGAGCTGCTGGATCATTGTACTTGTGATATAATTTTTCTGGGATGCAGTGGCATGAGCTTGGGGGCGGAAACGCAGAGCTTGTTTTGACGTCTTGTTTTCATGCCCAAATTCAGTGAACTAGCAGCGGCGGAGAGTGGAAAAGGAGTGATTTTGTACTGAACTCCATGTCCTGCGATTAAGATGCCTTTTCTGCTTGAATAATTTACTGTGAGGAGCAGTAGATGCTAGATCTTCTTAATTGGCTGCGGAGATGGAATCTGGGAACGGCTTCTTCCCTCTCGAGGAGTGCCGCCTAGATCCGAAGTGGCTCATCGACCCTAACTTGCTGTTCGTCGGGCCCAAGATCGGGGAAGGCGCTCACGCGAAGGTGTACGAAGGAAAGTGAGTTGCTAGGCTGAGATCAGCCCCTTCTCGGCAATACTGTTCGATTGCTGTCTATTTTTTTTTTCTCGAACTAATTTTTGAGGAGTATGGGGTCCTGTCGGCGCCATGGTGTGTAGGTATAAGAACCAAAATGTGGCTGTCAAGGTCATGCACAAAGGGGACAACGCCGAGGAGGCAACGAAGAGGGAGGGGAGGTTCATGCGGGAAGTGACGTTGCTCTCCCGTGTTCAGCACAAAAACCTCGTGAAGGTTGATTTCGCCAATGGCGTTCTTTCAACGACTATCTCTCTTATTTCTTTTGCTAATGGATGCTGTTAAACTTTCAGTTTATTGGAGCTTGCATGGAACCTGTGATGGTGGTAGTTACGGAGATTCTTCTTGGAGGATCACTGCGCAAGTATTTGATAAACATGAGGCCTAGGAAGTTGGAGCCTCGTGTTGCAGTTGCCTTTGCATTGGATATAGCTCGAGCTATGGAGTGCTTGCATTCTCATGGGATCATCCATCGTGATCTGAAGCCTGGTATTTTCCCTTTTTTATTCTTTTTTTCAAATTTTTTGGTTATTTCTGAATATTTCCTAGTACATTATTTTGTCTGTCCCTTCAGTGCATACTGTGTTTCTCAGTGGCGGAACATTAGCTTAAACCTATACATCAGTCAACTAGTGTTGTGACTAAGAGCAGCATTCATATGCATATTTTAGCTAGGTGATGAAGATTGTGTTACTTAGTCCTTGTACTATTTTTTGTCAAAGTATGCAGGAGAATGGAAATTGATTGAATGCACTTGATAGTTTTATGCTATAGTTAGATGGAAAAGAATCTTTAAGATTTCTTGAGCAAAATTATCTCTTTGTTGAAAGATTAAGAGGATATAAATTAGACAAGGATTTCAATGTCTAATTCTAATATTTGCTTGCACCCCGTTTTTGAAGTATAAAAACGCATGTTCATTCAATTCCTTGCTGAAAAGGGGTTCTACAACATCTAAAATCATCAATGATTTTCTTTTTTTTTTAAAGCCAATGGACATTTCTAGTGCATCTATGGATAATTTAAGAATCATGATAAGTGAGTATGGTAATGGATTAATGATCCAATTAGGTTTTCAACTTGAAGTCTCATTACAAATATGAATCCATGGGTGCATGTACCTGTTGTATCTTGGTTAAGAATTATAAATCTGCAGATATCATCCACTTATACGATCTGGAAGGGAATCAAGGGAAAGAAGTTGGTTCATACTAGATGAACAATAGGAATTGTTATTATCATTAGTAGATTGTTTCAGAAGAGATACAAGAATCATATGGTTGTCTGGATGGAAGACATGTAACAAATGGAAACAACTTAAACCTAGATTTCATTTCAGTTTAGTCTCAGCTATGTGACTAAACCAGAACTAGTCCTTTTTATAACAATGTACACCACAGGACCTAGATCCTTGTTTTGACAAAATAGCCTCATCTTAGTTTCTAGTTTAATATAATATTTTTTTTCATTATTATTCCTCTTTTTTCTTTGTTTTTTTTTAGAAACAGATATAACACTCACATTTTTTAAAAAACTTAGAAATTGACTGCATTTTTCCGTTTCTTGCCAGATTTAATGCAAATATTTTCCATTTTTAAATTAAAATTAATTTTTTTTTGGTGCTTTAACCGGGAAAAGGCTTCTCCAAATCTCTAAGTCTCACATAAACACTTCAAAAAAGCAACAGAATAAATTGTCAATACCAACAATTGTTGTGGTCAATTTTAGAAAGAAATGAGTGTCTAATACTTATATCAATGTAATATTTGACTTACATTATGATATAGTTTCTTGTAATCGAACTATTCAATTGTCAGGTCAATGGACTTTCTGCATCAACTCTAAGTCCATACATTTTTATATTGATACTAGATTAACTTGTCATATTCAAATAAAACTCCATTTTATATGCTACTTCTTGTTCATATTATGCTAGTTAATTGATTGATTCTATTATGTTAATTATGAGAGTTTAGTGAAGATAAATAAAACTTTGAATTCTGAGCTGAAAGTTTCAGAAACTAAGATATTGAGTAGAATTAAAATTGAATTATATGAAATATAACTTCTGTAATACTAAATGGGTGGATAAATAATTGAATTGTAGAAATTGTAGAGATTTTGATCTATGTTCAACGCCAAAGAAAAATTAAGATATAATTCTTAGGATACAGACTAAGTAGTTGAAACGGAAAGGAGTCTATGAAATCTTGGGTGATTGTCATGTACCCCATAGGCATATGAAAAATTTTATAAGATTTTGGTATAATGGAAAGGAAAGGGCAGCTCGGTGTGTGTGACCACCAAGTGTGTGTGTGTGTGTGTGTGTGTGTGTGTGTGTGTGTCTTTGTAAACGGTAAAGAAGCAACACATTCTAAAATTGGTGAGAGTGATCTTAAATGACAAAATCATAGAAAATATTGTAATGACCATATATCCCATGGTTTTGTTCAATAGGCATAGTTAAATGCTTGTGTGGAAAAATTTTAAAGATATTTGGTATTTTGTCAAATACTGAAAAAAGCATGTCCAAAGGGCAAATGAAGCTTTCGGACACCAATTTGGATATCAGTGAAGATGAAACTGTATGAGGAAGACATCAAGATGAAGCTCTGGACTGCATAGTGTTTGATGATTTAGGATGAGAGAATTTTAGTAATATAGTACCAAAAAAGTCATTGAAGATTTAACCTGGATAGGAAATGGTAGCTTAACTCTTGAATTTATCAGTTTTCATGCATTTAAATACTTCAATGATATAAACAATGTCATGATATGTTTGGTATTTGACACTCCTGAATGAGCTTTAGCACATTGTACTATGGAATTGATCTTTTTCAGTTGTTGATGTTATCATATTGTACATCAACGTGGTTATTTATTAATTTGACTTTAGCACTTTGCAACCAATGGATATGTGCCCAAATACTAATGTTGAATAATTTGGTAGCATGGCTATTTATTAGGAACATGTAAGATTTAAAGACGGCACTCTGAAATATATGATTCCCAGGGGTGCTGCACCTTTTAGGATAGGAAAATTCTGGCAATCTTCTTATATATGGTCAACTGCCAGATGAAAACCAATAAAGTAGACCTGCAATGTCATGAACCCTATGCACTTGGGTTTGCCTTGTAGAAGAATTGTCATCAAGGCCTGCATAGGGTCACTTGGTTTTATGGTTGTTTTTTTCAGTTATAAAGCTTTGATTTCTATGATATGGTTCATGTATCTACTCAATTTTTATGCTTATGCTAACTACTTTTCAGCCCTGGAATGAACTTTAACCCTTTTTTAAAACAAATTCTCCTTTCATATCTCTACCATTGTCTCCTTGTCAGAGAACTTGCTATTGACTGCAGACCAGAGGGCAGTGAAACTGGTCGATCTTGGTTTGGCCAGAGAAGAAACATTAACTGAGATGATGACTGCTGAAACAGGAACGTACCGTTGGATGGCCCCTGAGGTGCATTATAATGCTTGCATAATTGCTTGGATGCTCGATCTATTGCTGGATACTGTGTGAAATTTCTAAATGATAACCAACAAAAACCACTGTACAGTTATACAGCACTGTCACATTAAGGCATGGAGAGAAGAAACATTACAATCATAAGGTGGATGTATACAGCTTTGCAATTGTGTTATGGGAGTTACTTCACAATCGGCTTCCTTTTGAAGGCATGTCCAACCTGCAAGCGGCCTATGCAGCTGCTTTCAAGGTAGTCCACTTTGCAATCCTGCGGTCTTTTTAACAATATTGAAATCGAACTGTTTGTCCTTTCTGGTTTTAGAACTTCAGGCCAAGTGCGGATGACCTTCCGGAGGAACTGGCTCTAATCTTAACTTCTTGTTGGCAAGAGGACCCAAATTCACGTCCCAACTTTAGCCAAATAGTTCAGATGCTTCTACATTATCTTTCTACTCTTTCACCACCTGAACATGTTGTTTCATCACATGCCTTCAATTCAGAAAATGTGGTTTTGCCGCCTGAATCTCCCGGCACAAGTTCATTGATGGCAGCTCGAGATGAAACGGACGATATTGCGAAGGGCACTAGGAATAGCAAAGGATTTTCTTGCTTTGGCCAGTGTTTTTAGACACCTTCTACAAATAAACCTTTAGCCTTCCCGAATTGATTAGTGAATTCAATTCTCAGACATGCATCTATCTGCTAACACTACTATTCCATTTCCTGGTTGCTACGCGTATGTTAGGAATAAAACAGTATCATGGCTTCACCTCCTTTATGAGGTTGAAATTATTTCCGCATTTGGGTAAATTGCCTGCACAAATGCAGGCGGAATGGTTGAGCTCCTTAACTTCAGAGATCAGGTGCAGTTATTGTGGACTCTTCAAGAATGACAACTGAAAATATCTGATAAAACATTTTTTGTCATGGGGTCTCGCCTAAGCATGATGTTGCCGTTGTAGGTTAGTTCGATCAGTGCTAAATCTGATTTTGAAGAAAACTAGGAAGGAAGAATTTTTGAGTTGATAATGTGTGATTTTGTGAAAATATGTTAGTTAGTTTCATACTCCACTCTAAAATAAATTTAAAGAATTTAATATATTTTTTAGTATTACAAAGAATCTACATTTTCTTTTCGAGAAAATGTGCTAAAAAGGCCTCATTCGATTTCCAAAATATATGTATCATATTTACCATTCAACAATGTGTGTGAGACAGAGAGATGATAATCCAGGTCCATGTTGTCCTTCCCCATGACACGTGATTGATTCATTACTGCAAAAATAAATTTCTCTCTCTTTATAATTTTCTTCACCGCCAACTCGCCAAGAAGCCTAGACTATACCATACTATAATACTATATATAATATAATATAATACAAAAACACACTCTTTCTTCCCCTTATCTTTCTCAGCCTGGCTGCCTGCAATACTTACTTACTCCGCCTCCTTTCCCACTCCGATGGCGTCCCATCACTACGCCTTCCTTCTCACTTCCTCGCTCCAACTTCTGCTGTGTTTTTCCCTTCTACTGGCCGACGACTCCGGTCCGTCCGCCTCGCCCTGTGCCTTCCCCGCCGTCTTCAACTTCGGCGACTCCAACTCCGACACCGGAGGGCTGTCGGCGGCGTTCGGCGCGGCCCCTCCTCCGCACGGAGAGACCTTCTTCGGAGCGCCTGCCGGCAGGTACTGCGACGGCCGCCTCATCGTCGACTTCATCGGTGCGCATTTCCTTATCGATCGATGCATTCTTAATTACTACAAAGGAAGCGACGAGAGAAAAGATTGGGAAAAAATATGTTGCTTTTTTATGTAAAGCCGCTTTAAAGTTCTTGTCCGTTCTTAGATGTAAATCGAGGTTTCGGAACAAAGGAACCAAATTGAAATGTTTGATTTTTTTTTTTATTATTTGCAGATTTTTAGTTTGAACATTTCGAAACCGACAAACCGATAAAGATTTTATGACGATTTATTTAAAGAGGTGTGGTGTGACTTTTGGGGGCGAGTGGATCCAGATTTGTAGCATGTATTGGGAACGCAATCATTGTTCCTCTTTTATTGTCCCGGAGCTCAACGGACAGTATTCAAATTATTTTGAGTGGTTCATTTAAAGTTGAATTGCTTGCGACATCCCCGAGCATGTCCTTGACCAAAGTGGGGGCACATGCTTCATGCTTGTCTTGTGACTCGTCTGCTACAAAATCACAAACAACGCATAAATGAAAACAAGCCATTGTTTGAGTCGAGCGTGCCTTATGTTTTCATTCGATAGAAACTGATCGAATTTACGTCAATGCCTTTCTATTCATCTTCAAGTTCTTTCTACTGAAAATGGTGGTGCATGACATACTTGAATTGTGCTCGACAGGGATTTTGATTGTCAGACAGACTCATCTAAGTTTAGTGTTAATTGCATTTCTCTGGAATTGTTTTTAAGAAATTGTTCGACTTCTTACAGTTAAAGAGTAAAGTGTCGATCAAGTCCTAAGCTACCATGTTACATGTGTTTAACAGCTCAGGGCCTTGGACTTCCTTTCCTCAGTGCATATCTTAATTCAATAGAAGCAAATTTCTCCCATGGAGCTAACTTCGCTACGGCAGGATCGACAATTCGAAGACAAAATGCAACTATTTTCCAAACTGGGTACAGTCCTTTCTCTTTGGATGTTCAAACCTGGCAGTTTACACAGTTCAAATCTAGATCTCGGATAGCTTACGAGAAAGGCAAGTAGTAGCTAGCTATACACATTCATCTCGAAGAAGCATCCACGTGATGATGTGCAAACATGCCAACTGATTTATGTTCCTCTGCAGGGACATTTAGAGATGTATTACCTCGAGAGGACTACTTCTCTAGGGCTTTGTATACCTTTGACATCGGCCAAAATGACCTCACTTCAGGCTATGTCAATAACATGACTACCGAGGAAGTGAAAGCAACTATCCCTGATATCCTGGATAAATTCACTATTGTCATAAAGGTAACGAAACTATAGAGAAGAGATTCTACACAAGTTGCATGAATCGAGCTTTGTTATATTTACCATTACCTATTGAAAGTGAAAAAGGTAAAAATCTTTCATATGTATGTGTCGCTGCTACAATCATTGGGCCAATAAATAGTCGCTGCTAAATATTGATACCGATAGAGACAAATGCAAGTGAACTGTTTTATTAGCAACTGTTCCTAAAAAAGCAGCTCTATTACTTGTTGGCCTTTGCGCTAATGTCATTGGCAAAACATAATCTATGATGAATGCTTGTACGCTGTTAGATATGTTAAGTTTTTTTACTAGTAGAACATTAATGTTGAAAGATTATATGTTGTTTTGGCTTAGCTATGAACAAAAAGTGTGGTCACATTCAATCTTTTCTCTAATGAGTTGATGCAGAGTGTCTATGGCCAAGGAGGAAGGTACTTTTGGATCCATAACACAGGTCCCTTTGGTTGCTTGCCTTATATTCTCGACAGATTTCCTATCAGAGCACCTGAGGTCGACCACACTGGCTGCGGAACTCCATTTAATGATGTGGCTCAGCTGTTTAACGCCAAGCTTAAGCAAACTGTGATCAAACTCAGAAAAGACCTCCCTAATGCCCTATTCACCTATGTTGATGTCTACTCTGTGAAGTTCAAACTCATAAGCCAAGCCAAGATGCACGGTAAGACTCGAACATGTGTTCTATTAAAGTAAGACTCGAACATGTGTTCTATTAAAGTTTTGAATGGACTGAGAGCAAATGCAAGTAAAATAACAGGCATTCACTTATATCTTAATCAATGAAATGTCATTATGGTTTCAGCACTTATGTTAACCGATAATGTGTAGGCTTTGAGCACCCTCTTGTATCTTGCTGTGGGCATGGTGGCAAGTATAACTACAACGTCCACTGGGGCTGTGGTTCTAAGGTCGTTGTGAACGGCACCGAGGTTATGATTGGGAAGGCGTGCAAGAATCCTTTGAAGAGGATATGCTGGGATGGAGTTCATTATACTGAGGCTGCCAACAAATGGGTGTATGATCAAATAGTGGAGGGTGCATTCTCAGACCCACCAACCCCTTTGAGAATGGTTTGTCAAAGGCAAGCTCACTGAGAGCTACAACTACATGCACCTCTGCCTCTCTTGTTTCACTTTGGCTGCTAATCAATAATGCTGCATGAGTTATTGCGAATTTTGTAGCAGCAAATTAAATAGTGCTTTGGTTTTGTGTGTTGATGCATTTGCAAGCACTGGAATTCACCAAGTAGTAAATTCATATCTATTACATCTTACTTTCTCCTGATGAAGTCAGTTTCAATAGATAATTTCCAACAACCTTCCTTATCAGTGTTAACTAAGTCTTAATCAAAGCAAGTCATCATTTAAAACCATCGATAATAAATTATACATAATTAATATATATATATATATATATATATATATATATATATATATATATATATATATATATATATATATATAGAGAGAGAACTGATATCCCACGCGACGGAAAATCACAAACCTGAGCGGCCACCAATAAGAAAAATTTTATGTTTTTTAGAATAAATACTGGAGCAAAAGAGGCCTGAGCGGCCACCAATAAGAAAAATTGTGAATCAGAAACCTTGGTTGCAAAATTTTCAGAGCGATGGTGATGCAGAATATGTACGGAAATGAATATATATATATATATATATATATATATAGCACTTGGAAGGCAAGATAACAGACCTTTGCCTCGCTCCGCCTCTAGTGGAACACCATATATGTGCAGTAATGTCTTCGAGGCACACATAAAGAGGCTGCTCAGAAGGGGAATCTCTCAGTCAACTTTAACAGCACAGACACAGACACAGACACAGACGCAGAGTACGTGTTGCTCAAAGCTGGTCGACGACCGTGGGCAGGGAGGGCAAGCCACTTCCATGGGGCAGTGATGAAAGAAAGCTTCACCACGTACGGACGTTGGAAAGGAGAAATGGTGGAGGGAGGGACCAAGGACTCATCGCCGTGGCCAAGCTCACATCAACTTCTAAAGAGCAAGAACGAGCATCTTTCCAGCATTTCTCATTGCTTTCTTTCATCTTCTTGTATAACTTGCTGCCCTTTCTGCAAATAACTCCATATATCGTACGGCTTGCTACTGAAATAATTAAGCATAACTACTGAATTATTATATTACGGTCTTTCTACACTAGTTTTATTTGCCAAGATAATTAATCCTCTCTCTTGTGACTGAAATATTATACGAGCATATCCAGTCCTCTTGTAATATACTCAACCGCTACTACAAGAGAAACAATGATATATAAATTTAGTTTTCAGTATTTAAATTCTTATGTAAATAGTAAATGCAGCAAGTTAAATTAAATCCTGTAAAACGAAGGAAGGCCCGAAATTATGGGTCGGCCTATCCATATACGTATGAGTTATTGGGCTGGTTTCGATCCAATTAGGGAAAGGGAGGGCGGAGATAGGAAGACAGACACGCCGACCTCATCAGCTTTGCCCTTTGCCCTTTCCCTTCCCCCTCTGCTGCCGCCATATCCAAATCTCCCATCCCCATCCATGGCTTCCATCCACACCATGTTTGCAGCCCAAAAGAGTCTCCTTTCGTCCACCTCCTCTACGTATTCCAAGCCCCAAGCCCCCAGATTCCCTTCTTCCGCTGCCGCCAATCTTCTCTTCTCTTCCTCCTCCTTCTCCACCGCAAATTTATTCTGCGCCTCCCCGTCTTCCGTCCACGCCTCCGCCACCGCCACGCCCATCTCGTTGTCCGCGCCGCCCGCGGCAAGTTCGAGCGCAAGAAGCCCCACGTCAACATCGGCACCATCGGCCATGTGGACCATGGCAAGACCACCCTAACCGCCGCCCTCACCATGGCACTGGCTGCTGTCGGCGGTTCCGCCCCCAAGAAGTACGACGAGATCGACGCCGCCCCCGAGGAGCGCGCCCGTGGCATCACTATCAACACCGCCACCGTCGAGTACGAGACGGAATCCCGTCACTACGCCCACGTTGACTGCCCCGGCCACGCTGACTACGTCAAGAACATGATCACGGGCGCCGCTCAGATGGACGGCGCTATCCTCGTTGTCTCCGGTGCGGACGGCCCGATGCCCCAGACTAAGGAGCACATTCTCCTCGCCAAGCAGGTCGGCGTACCTAACATGGTCGTCTTCCTCAACAAGCAGGACCAGGTAGACGACGAGGAGCTTCTCCAGCTCGTCGAGCTCGAGGTCCGTGAGCTCCTCTCCTCTTACGAGTTCCCTGGCGACGATGTTCCCATCGTTTCCGGCTCCGCCCTCCTCGCTCTCGAGGCGCTCATGGGCAACCCTAAGATCAAGCGCGGTGAAAATCCCTGGGTCGACAAGATCTACGAACTCATGGATGCAGTCGACAGCTACATCCCCATCCCTCAGCGCCAGACCGACCTCCCCTTTCTTCTCGCGATTGAAGACGTCTTCTCCATTACCGGACGTGGCACTGTCGCCACCGGCCGGATCGAGCGTGGCACCATAAAGGTCGGTGAGACAGTCGAAATTGTTGGCCTCCAGGGGACGCGTAACACCACGGTCACCGGTGTCGAGATGTTCCAAAAGACTCTTGATGATGCCATGGCCGGGGACAATGTCGGGTTGCTTCTTCGTGGGATACAGAAGGCGGACATCCAGAGAGGGATGGTGTTGGCCAAGCCCGGCACCATTACTCCCCACACCAAATTTGCCGCCATTGTTTATGTCCTCAAGAAGGAAGAAGGTGGGAGGCACTCCCCCTTCTTTGCCGGATATCGTCCTCAGTTCTACATGAGGACCACTGATGTCACCGGCAAGGTTTCTAGCATAATGAATGACAAGGATGAGGAGGCAAAGATGGTCATGCCTGGGGACCGTGTCAAGATGGTTGTTGAGCTTATCATGCCTGTTGCCTGTGAGCAGGGAATGCGGTTTGCGATCCGAGAGGGTGGCAAAACTGTTGGTGCTGGAGTAATACAGTCCATTATTGAATAAACTCTCGAATATAAGCCTATATTGGTCCCCTTTGAGTTGCTAGATGAATTCACATCTTCGGCTAGTAAGGTTTGAATATTTATGATCGAGCATGAAATAGGTTGAATGCACTTAACCTCATATCACATTGTCAAATATTCTACTGTTTTGGTTCCTCTATTCATCTTTTTTTTTCTTCTTTTCAATAAGGATCTTTCTCTGGTGTCAATTGGCCTCTCCAAAAATTCATAGCAACTAAATTGTGCTATTCTATTGAACTACTGTTTGGATAAGTAGTTGTAGATGCTAATGCCTTGTTGATCACATTAGTTATTTTTTCAGCATTGTAAGGCAACTTAGTTCTCGTTCTTTGTTCAGCTTATGTTGTTTGATCTGTTTTTAATTGATGTAACACAGGTTGTGTGTGGTTTGCCTTGCTGAGTAATTCACTGAGATGCTTACTTTAGTTAATTGCTCAGATTTTGGCCATGCTATACACATCTCCGTTATCTTAAATTGATTAGTTTATCTGCAAATACAACTTTTGAGATTATTTTGTTCTCTTACTTATTTGAACCATTTCGTGAAAAGGCAGTTAACGGACTGTAGCTTTGCATGGTCAATTAATTATTTAACAGCTTCTGTAGCTATTTTCCCTACTGTTTTAATAATTATCAGTTTGTTTGATCAAATGATTCTTGAAAGTCATTGCAAATGGATTTGTTAATCTATCTAAATAAATATAATGTTGGGATATATAGCTAGTTTTCTACGCAGAAGTTGTCACAGATGTTGATGGCATTACTTGTTCTCCTAAGCAAACCTTCTTCAAATTGTAGTAAATGTCATATGCACTATTGTTCATTTAGTTAGTGTTTGTTGTCCAATATAATGTTGCTTTATCGATTTTAGTTAATGTAAACATGATTGTGACAAGGTCCACTTGCCTCAGGTCGTCTCTAAAAATTTGAGCTTTTGAGTCGGTTAGCTCCAAATTCAGGTTGAGATGAATAATCATAATTATATATACCTTCGTAGAGGATAATTCTTGTGTTCGTTAAATATTTTTATAAGTTTTCAGTGTGGTAAATATTGATTTAAATTTGCAAGTTTTCAATTATAGGCATGGTATTTCTTTCATATACTGTAGATTGTTGATTCATATTGATCACGAGGCATTTTACATTCTATGGTTACATACATTTTTAATATGGAACTATTGATTGAATATGTTGAATAGTTAGTTTGTTCTATAAATGTTAAAAGGTAATTTTATCAATATCGCATTTTAATATGGATTGCAGATGCCCTGCCCTTGTATATGACCTTGCATCCTAGAATCACTCTCCTTGGCGTTGGTTATTGCCATGATTGCTCGCTCTGCACGCTATCAGTGCTTTTTAAGGTGCATTTGTTGATAATAAGACGTCTAATTTAATTAATCTAGCTACGATAATTCACATCTACTACCTCAATGGTAAGTGCATTTGTTGATGATATATCTATTTCTCGTCCTCAACGACAGCATTGGCAATTGTCTACTACCTCGCAGAAGCCTGAATAATGGAGATAGATCCACAATGGACTAACATCCAACAAATAGGTGTTTATGTGTAGCCTCCTGAATAATGGAGATTGATCCACAATGGACTAACGTCCAACAAATTGACTGTTTGTGTGTAGCCTCCTGAATAATGGAGATAGATCCACAATGGAAGGACTAACATAACATCCAACAAATTAACTGTTTATGTGCAGCCTCCTGAATAATGGAGATAGATCCACAATGGAAGGACTAACATCCAACAAATAAGTGTTTATGTGTCTTCATCTCAACCACAAAACGTGCAGATCCTCTGTATTTTGTTTTTATTGTTTAAATAAGTCATCGAGTTCCATATGAGATTCACCATCGATCGGATACTATTTCATATTTAAAAAATATTAAAAAGATATCGTATCTTAATTTTTTATTTCAAAATTACTTGTACCAAACAAAATTATTCAAAACTACTCAAATTTAATTAAAATTATTTTAAATATTATCATGAAAATGTTGATCAAAATTATTAATATGTGGTTGCGTGTAAATAAATAAAATAAATAAATAAAGTGGAATCCGCCCCTTTGATAGCGACGGAATATGTGACTATCTAATTGAAGAAGAAGAAGAAGAGAAGAGATCACTGCCCACTGGAACTGGAAGAACGTACGAAGTTCAGTAGCTCATGGCTTTTCTCGTAGCAATATGCCTACTCCTCTCCTTGTTCATCCTCCGATTTATTAGGAGGAAGAAGAAGGAGGAGAAGAGGAGGCTCAATCCGCTCCCGCCAGGCCCGCGTCCCCTTCCCCTCATCGGCAATCTCCACCAGCTCGGTCGCCTCCCCCACCTCTCCCTCCACCGCCTCGCCCTCCGTTACGGCCCCGTCCTCCGCCTCTCCCTCGGCCAGATCCCCACCGTCGTCCTCTCCTCTGCCCGAGCCGCTTGCGAGGCGCTCCGCACCCACGACCTCGCCCTCGCCTCTCGCCCCCCGATCTACGCCGCCAAGAAGCTCTTCTACGGCCCTTCCGACGTCGCCTTCGCCCCTTACGGCCCCTACTGGCGCCGCGTCCGCAAGCTCTGCATCCTCGAGCTCCTCAGCGCCCGCCGCGTCGACTCCTTCGCCCCTGCCCGCGCCGCCGAGGTCGACCTCATGCTCTCCCGCATCGGCCTCGGCGGCGGCGAGGTCAACCTCAGTAAGGTGCTCGCCATGTACGCCAACGGCGTGCTCTGCCGCGCCGCCTTCGGGCGCGAGTTCATGGAGGGCGGAGAGTACGCTCGGCGCGGCTTCGAGGAGATGCTGTTCGAGTACCAGGTGCTCCTCGGTGGCTTCTCCTTCAGCGACTTCGTCCCCTCCTTGGAGTGGGTGAGCGCTTTGACGGGGATGAAGCGGAGATTGGACATCACGTTTCGGCGCTTCGATGACTTCTTCGATCGCATCATCGAAGAACACATTCAGAAGAGGAGGAAGAGACGAGGCGGCGCCGCCTCGGAGGAGGCGGAGATGGATCTTGTGGATGTGATGCTTGAGGTGCAGGAAAACGCGAAGGACATGGAGTTGCCTCTCACCATGGACAACGTTAAAGCCGTCATCTTGGTAAATCGAGCTCTTCGATTTTGCTCCATTCCAAATTTAGGGTACACGCTGCTCTTCATTACTTTCCATGGTTCCTTGGGTTTCGGCAGGACATGTTTGCGGCCGGGACCGATACGACCTTCATCACCCTCGACTGGGCGATGACCGAGCTCCTCATGAACCCATCCGCCATGAGCAGAGCCCAGGCGGAGATTCGAAGCATCGTTGGCGGCGACCACCGCAAGCTGGTGGCGGAGGCCGACCTCCCCCGCATGCCCTACATGAAAGCCGTCATCAAGGAGGTGTTCAGGCTGCACCCTCCCGCTCCGCTGCTAGTCCCCAGGGAGTCCATGGAGTCGGTGACAATCGAAGGTTACGAGATCCCGGCGAAGACGAGGGTGTTCGTGAACGCGTGGGCCATCGGCCGGGACCCCGAGTCTTGGCCGGACCCCGACTCGTTTATGCCGGAGAGATTTCTCAACAGCTCGGTGGATTTCAAGGGCCAAGATTTCGAACTCATACCTTTCGGCGCCGGGCGCCGCGGGTGCCCGGCCATAGCGTTTGGCACGGCCGGCGTGGAGATCGCCTTGGCTCAGCTTCTGCATAGCTTCGAGTGGGAGCTGCCGGCGGGAGTTAAAGCGGAGGATTTGGACATGGACGAAGTGTTTGGGATCACGATGCATCGCACGGAGCAACTGGTGGCCGTCGCCACACCCTACCTACCTTAATTAGAGATGAGTTATGAGTAGGACCCACCCTTCAGTTCAACTAATAAAAATGTTCCATGTGGAGTGGACCCACACCCATCCTCTCCCTATCAACTTCATCTTCATTTACTACGTAATTTAAGAAGATTTTAGCCCCATATTATTATGTATAAACGTACGGTTGGCTTCAAGTATAATTTAGACAGGCTTCAATTAAGAGTTTAAGATAAATTTACTTATATTGAATAAGTGCTGGTCAAGTTTTTTAGACAGGCTAGATGAGAATGCAGCAATTGGTTTACATTTATGTCATAATTTAATACATTTGATAATTTAGAAGAAAAAAAACTTTAAAAAACCATTGATGATGTGACCTCTGACAGATTGATTGATGATTGATTGATCGATCGATTGATTGAATGTTTCACTAAATTCTTAACGCTAGCGGTCTCATTCCTTCTAGCATTAGCTTTCTCAGTTCACTTTTGCAGTTTCATCCTCTAAATGCCTTTATTTAATTCAGTCATAAAGAACATTCAAAGCATCGATGGTCATTTTGTAAAGAACCATAAACTTTTCAATGCCATCATTTTCCTGACTATCATTCAACAAGGAAATTATTCACTTTTTATTCACGCCCCATGGACCTTTGATGCATTCATCAACTACTCTCTATTTACTTTTTCATTTGATCGTAAAACTATTGAAATAACTAAATTTCATCTTTTTTTATAATTAATGTAATGATCACGCACTCCACAACGGCGAATGATTAATCAGATAAATCTCAATTATAATACACTACGAGTAATTTTACTCCAATGGGAGATAAATCTAAAGACGTTAGCTTGATAATCATGAGTACTTTTTTGATTTACTTAGTGAATGTAATATAATACTGAATCATCCATCTTGAAATTAGTTAACTCTAAGAACTGGATACTCAATTATAAAAAAATAAGTCAATTATCCACTACATCCTCCAATAATTTAAACATCTTAAACCAAAAAAGTCATTGATAATAAATTCTCGAAGGTTTATCATTTGTCTTTGCAATCATATATAGTTGAATTGATACTCAGATAATACGTAAAAATATCATGTAAAAATAAAAATCAATTATATGAAAATAAAATCCCTTTTATCTGAACCTTTTAAATCACTGTCGGATTGACGTTGAATAACATTCAAAGCAAACGTTTCACCTTCTGTGACATCGAAGGTCTATATATCATGCTCTTTAAATATCATGCAAAAAGTAAATTATCATAACAAACTTATTTATATAAAAAAATTACCTTTAGGATTATAAGATTATTTTATTAGAACAAGAAAGATAAGATTTTATTATTATTATTATATAGAATCTCATAAATTAATGAAAAACTTCTTCAATCTGACTCGATTACTACTGATATACCAACTAATAATATACACAAATTTTGATATACTAATTAATATCACGTACACTAATATTATAGATATGGTCAAAGTAACACAGTCTCTTAGAGTTACTACTAGCTAAAAAAAACCTTAAAAAGTAATGAAGAACGAACAACAAAAGTAATCGAATTGAAGAAACATGTGGCTTACTGTCAAGCAGTAGCTAGAAATGATGCGATACAGTGTAAAATTAAATTCTACAACAGAAAATAATAGAACAGTGCCCAATCTATTCTATGGCGATCGATGATATGGTATTGGGTAATTTATTTATTTAGTAGAGTACAATGAGTAAATATATATTGATCACAATTGCAGAGTTATATTGTATATATATATATATATATATCAAATTTTTAATCAAGAAAACGTTATGTAAACGTTGTACTCCTCCAATCTGGCGTTGTTGTTAACATACTGCGACAAGACGTAGCCTCTCGCCGTGCGAAAGCAACCAGTCCCGCCGACGATGCTTCGATCTGACACCTCCGTCGTCGTCGTCAAGCCGAGTACCGACAACGAGCTCCCGTTGAACTCGCCGGCGATGAAGGTAATGGTGTAAGCCGTGAAGGCTTTGGCGCCAGTCAAATCTGAGATGACTGCCATGCCCTGCGGCCGCGCAATGGCCGGCGAGCTCGGATCGGGTCCTTCCCGAAGCAAATTGTCGAACACAAGGATGTTGCCGAAGCTGTTGTTCCGGTGCAGATCCACCGATACCGCCGGGTCCGCGTTGTGGGAGTACAAGTGCAGGTGGCGGAACTTGCTGTGGGCGTCGCCAGTTGCCACAAAGGCGGCGACCGCCAAGAGGAGGAGGAGGAGGAGGAGGTTGCGTGCCTCCATTTAGTTAACGGAGGATACTTAGAAGCGATGTATTGGTGCAAACGATTACTTTATAGACAATTAATAAATGATGCTGAGTATGTCATGAATGATGTCAAAATCCAACACAAGGAGCGGGTCGCGTAGGTTGCTTGACAAAGTCAACTGGTGACCAGTCTTCTTTTAGAGTACTTCTCATGATCACCACGCCGGCAGTTCAGACTAATCGATCACATATTGACTAAATAAATTATTTAAGTATAGTTAGAAATTTATTTTTTTACGGTACGACTTCCTACTGTTAACAATGTATGCTTTACTAGCAATAGACAAAGTGCACAAATTGATCCTTAACAACATCTAGATTTTATGGATCGGTGTCGCTGGGAGTTACTAGGCTATCTCTACCGTTGCTGCGGTCAAAACCAAGCAACTAGTTTCATTGTCGAGCAAGAAGTTGTTGAGAATGGAATGGATGCAATAGAGGTCTAATGAATTATGCATTGGAATGTATCCGAGAGAATGGAGGCATACCGACTGAAGCAAACTGCCCTTACGTTGGCCAAGATGACAGAGTGTAACATCAAGGTAACTGTGTTCAATTCATTGTTTTGATATATTCACAATCTAATTAGTTTACTGACTGAAATTTGCAGAAACATTCTGAATTGATTGTGATGGGCACGAGGATGGGTGTTCCAGGGAAGGAAGCGCCCCTTATGAAGTGGCGCATCAACTCGTGTCCGTCAGGCTTCCAATTCCACTTTGAGGTCTTGTGCTCTCTCTACCATTAATTGATCTCTTAAGCTTGAATGTGAAGCTGACACCGTTGTCTGTAGCACAAATCTGGATGGGCAACGGTAAGATGCGGGACCGGAACAAGCGCTGGATCGCGACGAATTCATGGGGAGACAAATGGGGCGAGAAGGACGGTTACATAAAAGAATAGTAATCAATAACACGAGATCTTTTGGGATTTGTGGCGTGGAAGGGAGCAGAAACCTAGGTTTAAGAGTTCCCTTCCATCCTATATGCATCCCAGGTGCCTAGTCTGGCCTACAAGTTCTGCAAGAAGATTCTCTGCCTTCTGGGCTTTCTTGTAGCTGCTTGTCTCATGTGAGCACCACTAGCATAGTAGAATTAGCATCGATTAGCAGGCATAGAAATGATGAGTGAGATCTTATATGTCTAGGGTTGGGTAATCAGCTTAAAGTCAGCACTTTAATGAAATTAATGAAATATATGCATACATATCAAGGCAAGGTCAAAATGTACATTATCAATTAGGTTAATGTCAGGGCAATAGATCTCATAATTGCTCGAAAAGAATATCAAAAAAGTCAAGGCAAGGTCACTCATATAGAATATTATCAATTAAGTTTGTTAGCAGTTCAAATCATCATTGATGTCCTGAAATTAAGGTGAATATAGTTAGCACTCGGCAAAACAAAGTCAACTTTGGTACTAAGATATTCTATCCAACAAGACTAATCACTAGAAGGTTATCTGTGATGAAGGTTGAGATTCAAGGCATCCCTACTACTTTAATACAAATTACCATGGTATTGGCTAGTGCTATTGTCATCATGGGACTGCACTTTTTGGTCGTTTGAACAGTTCGTAAACCCAAGAGGGAAGTACGATCCCTGGGTAATGATCTAGGATAGTGCCATCATCCAAAAAATACATAGTAACAGGAGAAGTCAGAAATCATGGAGCAATCTTCCAATGGGTGTTCCACCTTGTGAATTGCATAATTCACTTGCATATATATCACTTTTATCGAAAGAATAGTACCAAATGCTACAACTACAAACAAGCCCTCTGGAGCAGCCAGTTTTGCTAGCCAAGGGAATCTAGCAGCTAGCAACATGAAATTGATTTATTTTCTTGCAGAAAACAACCTTGAGAGTTTGTCAATCGTCTCAAAACTGCATTAATATATAAAGATACGTACCTCTAGCTGAGACCTTCCCACAAGACGCTGAATTGGCCTACAAATTAAGCAGAAGACAGCCAGATAAACGTGTAGCTGTGCAATTTCACAAAATGAAATCAAAATCTTTGACAGAATACCTTAGGTTTGATGCAGAAGCTCGTGATGCCCATACCTTGTTTATAGCTACTAAAATGAGAGGGTGCTATTGACAAGCTTCCAGAATTTCTCTTTGTTTATTTTACTATCATCGAGCAACAAGAATAGCTACTAAAATGAGATGGGGGCATAGTGAAATGTTGATCTTGCATAGCTGTTACTTGATAACATGTCAATCCTCCTAATTATATATTGCTGCATAGCTAATTTCCTTGCATTATAGATGTACATAGTACATAAAATAAGTATTATTCTATGCTCAACAAATTGTCGCCTTGGCCAAATATATCTGGAATTCCATCCCAATTTCCTTGCTCACGTGCTTCCCAATATCCTCCCACATACTGATAGCAATCGTCCTCCCTGTCTTTTCTAAACCATCTTGGTTGCCATCCCTTCTCTTGCAACTTCCTTGCCTAAAACAATGACAATGTTATTCTGCCGTGAGCCTTAAGGGAAAAAAAATGAATCGAGTGACAGATTTCATAGAGATGCATACAAGGGTTTTGCAGGAAGCATTCAGGAGGGATGAGAGTGCAAAAACAGCCACTATCAATATTGGAGATGCATGGAGAATAAGCCAATAAAATTTGTTCATTAATTTTCTGGTACTGATCTCAAAACTAACTTATAGATATAATTTTATTATTAAGCATCAAATTTGACAAATTTCATACTATATTACAAATTATATTTTTGTCCTCTACAACTTTTTGGAGTCTGTATTAAAATATTTCTTCTTGATAAAGAAAATATAAGAGTGCCCACCTCTCCTAATTACTATTTCTTCTTCCTATCCTATTCTTGATTATGCATCACACTGGCATTACATCATAACATCCTTTTCAATTCTCTAGTAAGTACAAATTTTAAAAAATATATGTTATGATACTAATAAAGTTGAAAAAATATATTTTATTGGGTGACTTGTGAATTTTAGTAAAGACACGGAGATAGGAAATAAGGCAATTAACAAAATTCAAATGAGTCAGTTTGAGAAAAGGCCAAGACAAAACACCTGTCTTTGTAATTGTTCCAGCCTGAGCTTCTCTGAGTTTGCCAATTCATATTCTCCATTTTCTAAATGTTTCTGATCAGGCCTTAAGCGGGAGTCACTTGGAGGCAACTTCTCCATCAAGGATGGTGTCAGCTCATTTAAGGAAATAGCGAATGGCGTGAGATTGTATCGAGTTTGATTTACAAACTTATCTCGCTCCCAAAGAAGTACAGCTTCTGACATTGGATCATAACCCTTCGGCTTCATTGTTGGGTCTCCTAACACATAATACATCGCTTCATCCCACTTTCCTATCAGCATTGCTACCTTGCTACCAGTCCTATTATCTTGCACAAAACCATGCACCTGAACAAGAAAGAAAACTGCATGAGAAGATACGAGAGTTGCATAAAACATAAACAGAACAAATTATCACCATATCCATTCATGAATGTCAAAAGTTATTGTCCAGTAGTACAAGTGCATGCACCAGCAGAAGTTACTAGATAGCAAATGCAATGGTAAAGATAGAAGGGAATAATATAATTCTTTGGACATAATTTCCACTGATAAATATGACCTTGAAATGCCATATTGGATATTATTGGTGGTTTCATTTCTTAACAGCTGTTTCTTTTCCTTTAAGTAAACCCTTTATTTCTTATAGCAAGTAACTCAAGATTTTGGATTTTGCCATGGATGAAACTTCTGAAACAAGAAATCCTCTACCAAGGGCAATGATTATTTTACCTAATCAGCAACTCTTAACTAATTAGTATTGTAAATAACTTTCCTTAAAGATGCATCAAGTGGATAGAAGCGAAGTGTTTCAAAACCAAAATATCTGACATGCTTGAAGAAAGAACTAATATGAATTCCTTCAATTGCTTATACAGTCAATTATCCTGCTAGAAGGAATGACCCTGTTGTTAATAAAAATAATTAACTCTACTGAGGTTTACATCTTGCTTTTTTTTTGTGTAGCATTAAAAATAAGAGGCAACAAATGTTTCAGTACTGTCGTAATGCAATAGCCTAATGATGATGTCACAAAACAGAAACATCTGCAAGGTCACAGCCATACCTGATGAGGATTTCGATCAATGATGGATTGTTCTTTGAACTTGAGTTTGCAAGAGTACTGGCCACTGCCCCTTATTCGCATAGTACCATAGTGATCACAATAAATTTTCCCAATAATTATGTTATATAAAGAAGTGGTGACTTTACTCCACTGAAATGTCTCTCCATCTTCAAACTGAAGAGTGAGGATCCCAATAGGATCAAGCTGAATAGATCGACCCCAGAACTTTCCTTTAAGATTAGAGTCGCCCCAAAATTTCCATCCTCTACCTTCACAGTGACAAGCAACAACCATTGGATGATGACTCACCTGAAAATAGTAGAAATATTTACTAAAAAAATTAATGTGATGTTCAGATAGAGGATCTTGTTGCAGGCATAAAAACACAATGGTGAAAAGAGGACAAATGGTATGCAACGGATAGAGGGAAAACGTAAGGTTTTTGTTGTTCAAAGGAGCATGAAGTCAAGGAAAAGGTATTGCCCATGATAACTTGCAATATTAATGATACTTAGCATGAAAAATCCAACATGAATGGAGCATGACACTCACAACTGCATGCAGTGGGTCCCACTGCATGCCAGTGGGACCCACTACCAATGTGAGTGTCATGCTCCATTCATGTTGGGATTTTTCCTGCTAGTATCATTTCCCGTACACTAATTGCTGCTAGGATAGCAACTTTGACCTTCTCAGAGAAGAAGCGGAGACCTTTGTCTGGATAATCAGCTTCATATGTCTCCCCAAGAAGAGGGTTGAAGGGTTTGCATTGTCGACCTTCTGTTGAAGCATAACCAGATACAGCAAATGCAGCAATGTGAAGAATCCTCATTAGGTTATTTCCCTGTTCCATTTTCAGCACATCCACTAATTATCAGCATCACAACAATAATTAAAGTAATGATCCGCATTGTGAAAGAATACCTCAACAACGCAAGTTCATTTTCTTCACACAGATAAATACTGAAAAAGAAAGTTCTAAAACAAACACTAGTATCACCTTATGTGTAAAAGAGAATAACCATAATGTAAAAAGTTGTAGAAGAAACATTGTATGATGTTAAGTTCTAAAGTGTAGGAGCATGCCAGGAATTGAGGATGCTTAAGAGAGAAATGATAGTATGATTTGATAGTCAATCCTGTTCTTTAAGGGAAAAAGAAAAATCGTAATCGCTAACCAAGAATCAGCAATCACTCAAATCAGAAGCTATTTTGATATCTACTCTAACAATGTATACTTATTATTTAATTTTAGCTTTAATTAAAATTGTTCTTTATGGGGCCATAATTATATTTGGTCTTATTTTATTAGATCATAAAGGCCTTTGAGGAGAGCGTCTGATCATTGAATAAAATTCTGCTATTCCTCTCTTCCCTCCTCTAGCCATGAGATTACTATTAAAGCATGCTGATACTTGTACTGCCTCAGATAGCTTCCATATCTTTCAGTTTACCAAGCCACTTGCTATTAACTTCCTTGAGTCCAACGACATGACATCTTATCCACTCTTTTCTTTCAATTTGGGTTACACCTCTCAATCTTAGTCATCCTTGATTCATTCGTATTTATGCCTCTTGAGCTTCTTGAAACACATTTTGTTTGATGCAAATCTGTTTCCATTGCATAAGTTTCTAAAAGATAAACTAGCTTACTGCCCCAAACTCATCATCTTGCCACCAAGACTCCAAATAGATAGAATATGAGCTGTGATTTTTTCAATATTATTTCAACCTACCATCAATTGGTTCAGTTGGAGTTGCTTTATGTATTAGAATATTATTCCTTTTCATGTTTCGATAAATGGAGTGTTCTTTCACCAGCCCACACATATTCTAGGTAGGGGTGTAAACGAGCCAAGCCATTCGCGAGCTATTTATTTCTCGGTTCAAAAAAAAATCGGTTCGAGTTCATTCGATTAAGTTAACGAGCCGAGGCTTGAGTCTCAATTCAAACGCGAAAACATTATCGAGCCGAGCTCATATATATATATTTGGTTCGTGAACTCGCGAACGTGCGTCGACCGCGGCGGAGCCCCGGCCCCGATTCGGCCGGATTCCGGTCGAATCGGGGCCGGACTCCGGCACCCGCCGGACCGCCGGTGAGTTGCGGTTCCAATGGGTCCGGTCCGGCGGCAATCGGTGGTCGGACGGCGATGAACGGACGCCGGAAAGCGACGAACGTCCGAGGAGAAACACTGTGCAATCGCGAGAAATGGACGGCTGAGATCGCTGCGCGCACGATCGCGCACCAGGCTGTTGCGCAGGATATCAAATTCCTATTATAACATATATATGTTAATAAGTCAAGCTCGAACTAAACTCGTTTAACTTTTAAACTAGCTATTTTCGAACCAAGCTCGAGCTGTTCCTATTTAATTTCATTATGAACCGAGCTCGAGCTTAAGAATTAAAGCTCGAATCAAACTAAAGCCGAGCTCGAGCTTAGGGAAAAACAAACCGAACTGAGCTCGAGCCTCTTACTGTTAGGCTCAACTCGGTTCAATTACACCCCTAATTCTAGGAAAAGTACCCAATTCTGACATCATATTGAAGTGCCTCATATAAGCCTTATGTTTCCAGAACACTTCTTGGAGTTACACCTCAAGAAATGGGTACTTTTCCTATAACAGATTTCAAGGTGGTGTCCTTTAAAGAATTTAAATTAAAGAAGCCTTATAACAGATTCTCTACGATTACTGCATTTTTTTTTTGCGATGACTAAAATTTGTGGAAACTTATGTTGCAGGCTTATGCATGAAGCACAATACAGAAATCTGACTTGTGGTCTCATACACATGAGAGTTGAGACCAACAAGTTCTAACCAAGAGCCAGCTTATGGAACAGTTCGGAGAAAATTCCACATATCACCAGGAAATTCATTTCCCATAAGGCTAGAATCGGAACCATTCATTTTTTATAATCTTTGTAGAGTGGTGATCAACCAGTAACGAACTGTTTTTTGGACAGTCTACCACTCTACCTCAGAAAACTAGAGGTTCCTATCCTTTCTTTCCTTAGCCAGTATAATCTAACATGCAGAAAAATACCCTGCATATTCCAGTAAAAGTGGAACATTGAGTTGCCATCATTTATGGTACAAGATCAATCATAGGCTCAATGGATATAATTTTCATCTCTTAGACACGTAGGCATACTTCTCGCATCTAGGTTTATAAAAGTATAGGATGGGAAAAAAAAGAGAGAAGTCAAAAGATCCAAAACATTAGCTAGAAGGTATCATGCACAATAAGATAGGCTGGCTAAAACAAATTAATGTATGCAAAATATAGATAACTGTCCGGTGCATACTATGGACAAGGGAAAGAAAGATGCAATAAACTTTTCATCAAAGAAGCGTAACAAACAACAAGAAAAGTGCCTTCACTCTAGACATATTAACACCATTTTTAACCACTAGTAAGGTTGCGTAGACATTAGAAGTGCTAATTCCAACAAAAATCATGGGTTAAACTTTGTAGAGTAGGATTGTCTGAAAATATTCAATGGAAAAAAACAGTAATTGGTAGTCAATTTAGCTTACTAGAATAAATTTCACGGATCTAAGTTTGAATGAACATTAATCTAAACAATCAGATTAGAATATTATCCAAATGAAACATTGAACTGATAAGAATCAGACCTGCCTGCCCCACTCTAGTGCCCGATCAACCAAGTAGGAATATTCAAGATCCTCGAAGCATTTTTGGAGGGAAGAAAGTGGCTCATTGAAGTAAACTGGAAGACAGACTCCAGAAAGATCCTTCCCAATGTTTTCTTTAATTATCGACCACAATCCAACAGGCTTTTCTTTTTCCTTTGGTTCAGGCAATTTCTTCCTCCGCTTAACATAGGGATACTCAATTCTTCTGATCCCTAGAGCCACATCTGGAACATTGACAGGAAAGATGGATTCAATACCACAGGTGGACGCAATGCAATCATTACCCATGGCTTCCCTACTACGGTAAGAAGCACTTCTTAGTGACTCGACAGATAAAAAATCTCTTGTATCAAAGAATGTTCCATCGTCTTCATCTGTATCAGCATCTGCACCTTGACTTTCATTGTCAACTTCAGAGTCAGTTGCTGTGCCCTCTGAGATAACAGAATAGAAATCTGAAAAGGATTGAGTACTTTTTTAGAAATGCAAAAAACACAAGTCCATCCAAAATGAAGTGTGTTTCAAGGTAAAGCATAGATTGATTAATCTATGTAGAACTTCCAATTGTCAGCTGCCACCCTGAAAAGTAAAACTGCTACTCATATCGGATGCTGATGTTTTTTACGAAGGGTATCGTAGGTAATGATGGCAACTTTAGAAGTTAAGATGCAGGTTAGTTGTTAAAATAAAAGTTGATGCTTTTGGATACCAACAAGGAAAAGAAAACAGAAAAACAAAGGGACAAAACAAGGTGCTATGTTTCCATGGTTAACAATCCAACATTGTCATTGTCAGCTTCGAGAAACATTGAATAGACAAGCATATTATTGACTTCACAGCATAACTAATTGGGTAGGCAATTTGCCTTCCGTTGTCTAAAACAATTGTAACATTATCAAGTAAGCAACCCCCACATATGTTATCTAGATTCCCCCCATATATATATATATATATATATATTCTCATTCCTTCATGGGAGGCAATCTACACACACACATATATATAGATTGCCAAGGGAAAATGTCATTTAACACTTGATTTATAGTTTTAATTTGTTTTAATATATCAGTGATAGCTACTCAAGAAACCCAGACATACTAACCACTAAATCTTCCATTCACTATCCCCAGTTGTGCTTCACGCTCCTTTCTTTCATCAACTACTGTGGTCTCCAGTTCAACTTTCTCTGTCTGCATTGGAAGATAAAAAGCACCTGAGATACAAGTTACCATACAACAAATATTGATGCTTAACATAGTACTCATAAAATTCAGTTACCATGATACAATACATAATATGATAAAATGTTTACAATTTTCTTTTCCAAGACTTGTTAAAGTTCATTACACAAGTTTGATATTTTTAAAGTAATGCTAGTATTTGAATCCATGTCCATTTTCCGCCCAACTTCAGCTTACTTGCTGGGCCAGAAGAGTTCATCCTTTGAGCCCTCACCTCTCTGACCTCCCTATGAACACACAAATCAGCAATCAAAATGGACTAACCCAAGTCATGGGATTCTTGGTTTCCTTATATATGGAAGTGAGACACATCCAAATGGACTAATCCTTTTTGTAGTGAATGAGCCTCTTGTGCCATTTGGATCCCAAGCACTTAAATCATCTAAGCATATTAGACACAATCAATTTCCTGTTTCAGAGCTATATCACTTAGTTCTGCTGAAATGTGATATTGACCAGGTGCAACATACACACCTAATCATAATGAATGATCAAAAAGATATGATCGAATTAGCAGAATAATGATTTTATATGTCAAGGAGCTTTCTAACTAAAATATCAACTAACTGTAAACAAGTACACCCCGCCCTTTTAGAAATAAGCCACCAGTGCAAAGCTTGCCTGAGAACTGATATAAACATTTGCCTGCTATTGTACAAGAACATAGAGGAGATATTTTACCTCAAGCTGTCTCAATGTATCAAGTAAAATAAGATGTTTCTGTTGCAAGGACTTAAATTGGTCCTGCAGCTCAGAGACTTCTGATAGCATAATAGACTCGCATTCCCTCACTGCTAATTCATTCAGTCCTTCCTGCATCAGTTTTGCTCGTAGTTTCTCAGTTGAGACAGTAACCTCCACTGACGGTTCAGGTTCATTAATTTCTAATGAACGTGCAAAATGCTCCTTAGCAGACAATAGAGCATCAATCCATGCAGTACGGTCGTCTCTAGAATCACACCGTAAATGGAGAGTTTTAGTACCAGTAAAAATATACAGCCGTTTATCATCTGACTTGCTGATGCGAACTGAAGATACCTGAAAATTGTTATTCATTGTTGACATGTTGAAATTATACAACAACAAATAGAAAATAACATTGGCTATCAAGATTTACGAGGAACTAACAGGACTGACTCAAATACCATAATAAAGGAATTATTGAAAATTCTAGTCATTAGCAATGCAGAACAGCCTATTTTTGGTCATTTAATATTTGATAACATAAGCTAATATCAGAGAAAAGCAAAGTGTTTGACTTGGAGATAGAAAAATATGTAATTCAATCACGTGGGAGTTAGGAGGGTTTAATGTAGCAAACTTTAAATGATATAACAGTAATTTTTAGCAAAGCTTGCATACACCTTCCATGATTGTTACTTTTCATATTCAAAACAATTATATAATCAAATTGAGCATTTAGAAGATCTATCTTATTTTCATTTAACACTCGTGTATTATTCATTAGTGTTTTATCTTGGTCATCTTATTGCTCTCTTTCAGCTTCTATTATATTTAGTACTCTGACCATGTCAATTTGACTGACAGTATTCTATCATATTTTTCCAGCGTCAATTTCACTGACGGAATTCTTTCATATTTTCCCAAACGAATAGGAGAGTATGTTAACCTTCAATTTAAAAAAGATGAAAAATAAAGTGAATCTAGTTTCATAAAAAAAAAAAAAGGTAAAAGCAGGTTCTTGGAAGAATAAACAAATAGAAATGGCTATTTAGAGAAGGATACAAAAAAAAAAATTGCATCCACATCATCAGTAGCATCTCAAAGTTCAATAGACCTATAATAATAAGAACATGTCCTAGTCAATGAAGGGTTTTTGTATTTTAAGGAGACCAAAAGTAGTGGAATGAATTTAAACTATCTAGAGATCCATGAAAACCTAGGTGAAAGGAGTTTGAATTTCAACATCTAAGAAGCCCAATGTTCCTAGGGTATATCGATTGGAAGTACCAAGATCAATTCCCCAAACTCGCTGGAAAGAAAATATGCATGGTGGCATAGAAAATAAATTAACAAGATAATCTACATGCAAGGAAACGCGAAATCATCACTGCCGGAACAAAGAGAAACCCCACATCTCACCTTCAAATGTACCTCTCCAAATGGCTTCCATCGTTTCGTGGCTGACAGTCCCTGGTACCCTCCACTCCCCGACCCCAACTGCTGTTCCTTCTTCACCCGTTTCAACGACTCCTCGCCGATGACCCTCACCCCAGACTCGCGCGCCGCCGGACCGAGCGATATCCGATCCGGCCCATGGACCTTATAGTACGAGAACACCCCGTCCTGCAGCACGAACCATCGAGACCGCCACCCCTTCCCGTAGTTCACCCACTTCCATATAACCCCCGCCACCGCCCCATTTCCGCTCCCACTCCTCCCATCCCCACTCTCTGGCGCCGCCGCGTCCTCAGCTTCAATCTCGAGACACGCAGCGGCGTCGGAGTCCGAGAGGATCATTGGCTCCTGGATCAGCTTCTTGCTCGATGAGTTCCTGGTGGGGCTCTCCTCCCCATTCGTCGGCTTCGCGGCCTTAAGGCCAACCATGGGCGAGGGGTCCCCGCGGTCGCCCCGATCCAGCGACACAGGGGCAATGCAGCACAGTGGGTTCATCTCCAGGACGGCTTGGATGTTTCAAACAAGTAGATGTTCCGGCGACACAGACACTCAGCGAAGAGGAGATCAAGAACATAGGAACCGATGGCGCCGACTTCAACTCAGCGAAGAGGAACTACGGTCGAAGGGTCGCCGTGCGAGGGATCACCGGAGCAACATTTGAGCGACTCATCCAGATCTGACGGGGAGCGAGAGAGTGAGGGAGGGATGGGGTTTAAGGCAACGAGAATGTCAAACGGAGGGAGAGAAAAAGAGAAGACGAGCGCGGCAGATCCATTAAATTCGCTGATCGGCGCAGCAGAAACGGCGGCAGCATCAGCAGCAGTGTGGCAGGCGGTGGACAGTGGGGGAGAGAGACTACGATGGGCATCGGGCGGATCCTCCGCTCGCTCCTCCGATGAGATCCATCTTGCAATGCCTTCTTATTCTCGCCAAGCGTGCATGACAAAGGTGGATCCCAGAAACCCATCCCTTCGCGACAAGAGTACAAGGATGGGTAATTCAAGAAGGAACGAGAACTAGGAGAACCACCTCGATGGGATCGGCTGTTGGGACCATTGCCACGGCTGACTTTGCAGTGGGGTTCATGGCTCACCGCTGTGCGGTGCCGGTGTTTTACGGGACAGGCGTCGGTCGGTGCTCTTTTCTCCAATGTGTTGGGCCCGTACGGCATCGCTGCTCGATGCAATCACCGTAACGAGTTTCCGGCGCGGAATATTGAGCGGTCCCACATATCAATACCAGTCACCAAGCAGGTATAAAATCGGGCTAAAAAGGAAACGTGGCGGGAGATGATGAGCGACAGCGAGCGGGGAACTTGAGCTGTGTTCAGCACGGCTCAACAGCATCAATATGCTGCAGATTGGGCCGGGTGACTGCAGATTGGGCCGACGTTGCAGATTGCAGGCATTGGAAGACATCGATTGGCCTCGAGCGTGAGGCGATGAAGTTGGAAAGAAGCTTGTTCGACTGGGGGACTTCCACGGTTGATGAAAATTTAAAAGGGTTGTAAACTAAATCTTTCAATCTATGATGTACTTTAAATCATCAAAAACTACTGTAACGATCAACGACGTTCGGAGATAGGGACATCAATAAGCAGATGCCAATTAACTGGGCTTCCATGAACTTGCAGAAGTTGGAAATTAACCATGGGAGCGAAGGGCAATGTGCTCGGTGAGCTTGGTTGCAGTAAGCAGCCGTCATTAGCAAAGGAAGAAACAAAGTTGCGCTTATAAAGTAAGACGAGGAGGAAACAAGGAAATGGAATCATAGTCAAGAGGTAGAGGAAATGATGGTGATGATGATGGCTGTGACCGAGGTGAAGCCAAGATAACAAGGCGGAGCAGCAGAATGAGCAAGTAGAGGTGACGACGATGGTACAAATGGGTTAATTGTGAGCTTGCATTAACCTGATTGGGTGGGTACCTTTGCCACTACGAGGACAGCACCACATTACACAATTATATAAAACAAGTTTAAATGCTTGAGCCGTGCACCATTTTTTTTTAATTATTTTTTGATTAAGACAGATCTCAAACTCAGACTTTATCAACCACAGCAAAAAGTTTCTAAAAACTGCCTTAGTTGACCCTTAATTACACGTAAAACCGTTCGCCTATCCTTCTCTCCAGAATCTTGGTAAACGATCCAACACTCCACGTTGCTCTGAAGCAAAGTCTTCTCCACAAGTTACCCTCACCTTCTCCCCTTTTCCAAGTCCTGTAGATGCGTAATGGGATACAACTGCCCATTAGTTAACTTACCAATTACGTTGCTGTCAGTCACATTACTTTTCCCTTTTTTTTAATCATGCAGTCACTGTCCATGGGCATTCTGCTTCTCCATATGCCCATCCCTCAATGAATGCATTTGTTGCAGGAACCATTAATCCACACGTTATTCAAATCAAGCATTATGGGTGTGTGGAAGCCACACACCGAAGACTTGGGCATAGATCTCGTTCGTTATCAGTGTTATGAGATGTCATGGCCCTACTAAACTGAACGAGTAAATTTACAGTTGTCCAAAGATCTATCAAAGCAGTGCATGGACCAGATTTGTGTGCAAAAAGACTACCCATGGGACCACGCAACGATCATCAAATTGGCTTTAGGTACATTTAACGTATCTGCACAAGATTCTGACAATCTTAAGCAATCATTTGCCTCGTGATTGCTGATCATATATGATCAATCAAGCGCTCACCGGTAAGAATTGGCTCACGCTCGAAGTTTCCAAGCACATAATCCGTTCAAAGAAGATTGAAAGATGGATCTATGGCCAAGTTTGGCGAGGCCATTAATGAAAACAGATTAACACAAGGCAAATTGAAATGGCTAATAACAGTTAGTTTTACCTGTTCAAGGATGATGTTACCAAATTGATACATCTATGGACTTCCTTGAGCTGAACCATGCACCTAACAAGGCTTTGTTATGTACACACGAACATAATCTATGAACAGAATGAGTCATAATGTTATATGAACAAGAGGGGTCTTAATTCAGTCCCGACGGTGGTGGTGCCAGCGATTGAATACGTGGTAGAAACCCGAGAGCCAATGGTGGCAGATGCCATAACAAATTAGAAGGAAATGCAGAGAACCAGCAGGTGTACGTAACTAAGATTGATACACCTTAACTAAGATTGATGTTCACATGCTCCGGCGTCCCACTTTCTGTCTGCTGTCCAACTAGTTCAATACCAAGTTGGCCCTTGTCGCCAGCACCAAAGGCATACAGTTTCCCAGAATCTGTTAGAGCAAAGGTATGTGCATTCCAGTAGATTGAGTTTGTGAGGCTAATTTGAACTACCCTTTCATTGATGTTCTTCAATGACGTTACTAATTTTGGGCTGAGTACATTGGCGTGCCTGTTGCCCTGCAAAAACATATAAAGGCTTAGGTCAGCTCATCCATGTACACCGCTCAGTAAATGAAATATAACTGGAGGAGACACAATCGGGTGCTAATATTGCAAGATGGTACAAAATCTGATGACTTTACAGAGCAAAGATTCCCCTTGAATGATCCAGCAAGCTGGAAATATGAAAAACAAAAAAAAACAGAGGATGAGACCAGCTAATGTACATCCCACCAGGGGTTGAACAGGTCAGATAACAGGATCCCAGTATTTAGAGCCACTGAACAAAATGCAAAGGGAAATACAAACAAATTGGGTTCTGTATAACCACATCAGTGACAGTGAAGCGCTATTGGTAATCTTGGTGTTAATTTAGTTTCCTATAATGCCAAAAAATTAAAAAAAAAAAGATTATAACTAGAGGAGCATGACAAACCTGACCGTCGATGGCAGTAGAATGACCCAAACTGGAGGATTCTCCACAGCCGAAAGAGTAAACATCCCCAGTGTCAGACACGACAAACGTAGTATAGTCGCCGGTTGCGACATGTACAGCCTTAATACTACCCAGGGATTCTATCACCTTGGGAACAGATTCACATTCCTCGTTCCCATGGCCCAAACAGCCATAACGTCCCCATCCCCATGTGCAAACACGCCCATCTCTCCCCACAACAGCAGCATGCCACGCACCTGCTGCAACCACCATAGGTTGCAGGTTTAGAGTCTGAAACTGCTCGATCAACCTTGGGTATTTTTCATCTGTCCTTGAACCGTGCCCAAGCTTCCCTCCTAAGCCGCAGCCCACAGAGTAGACGGACCTGCATGATGCAAATGCAAGCATAAATTTGACATTACATTCAATCCTCAAGCTTTGTGTAGCGTATGAAATAGATTACTCATGCAGTAGAGTAGCCGATAGGCATGCAAAAGCAAATTGATAGCTCATTATAACAAGTCACAATAACAAGACAAACTGCTGGAAGTCTCGAATATCTAGGACTGGTGAAACATTGTAGTGAAAAAAAAAAGAATGTTTGAAACGACATATGATGGGTTTTTTTTAATTCAGTTTAACAACCACCATATCAGCTTATATGATCACTGTTGCAAACTCGCAATTCTAATAGAGATAAGTGTGAAGGAGAAAAGGTTGGGACTGATTTCTAAGAGTACAAGTAGGATAAAACTTACATGCCACTTGGTTGGCAGGCCAATGCTAGCAGGTAACAATAGCCAGCAGCAATCTGAACCACTGGTATGTTCTCAAGAGGACCCTGTAGAAGACGTGGTACCAGGTCATTTGGCTCTGTCTGATGACCAAGCTTTGAGTCAGTCCCCCAACAGAAAGTGTAGATCCTGCCTTCTCGAGAAAGAACGGCGGTGAAGAAGTTCCCAATTGCTGCCTGAACAACATATATATTTTTCAATGATTCCACCAGCTGGGGAGTAGTCACCACGGTGGAACCTTGTGCTCCATATTCCGCCTCTCCAAATGAGTCCTTTCCAAATGCATAAACTCTTCCAGCATCACTAATCAGCATCGTTCTCCCTGCTCCAGCTGCTGCTTGTATAATCCGAATACCTTGCAATGATCTGTGAAGCACCAAATGTTTCTTGTCCTTGTTATGCATTAATGTGCATCGACTGTACGAAGCAACTGGAAATAAATGAACCTTATAAGTCGAGGTTTCCACTCCTCTTCAGTGGTGCCATGTCCGAGCTGCCCTGAGTTGTTGGACCCAAAGGAATATACTGATCCAGACGAAGTCACGGCAATGCTATGACCAGGCCCAGCAATAGCATGAGAATTTTCTCGTCTGCAACAGCACTCACCAGCTAATATATACCTAAGTACTAATTTCCAGGATCCCCCGCAGCGTTGCTTAAGAAATTCCTTCTCTTCAGAAGTCATTGGCCTAAATATAGCCCGTTTTTGACACATATCCAAAGCCGCAAGCTCGGCAATAGATAATTGAAAATCAGGGGTGAAATTGGCAGGCTTCCTGAAAAATGTACATGTTGCCTGCCACAAACAGCGGAATCCATCAGTGGCAATATCAATTCTATTAACAAAAGAAACATCAGATGCAACTTGCCTCCAGATTAGCGAGATCATGGGGATCCAAATTGCAAGAAGTAAGAACATGGAGAACAATTGAGGGGTTTGCAGCCAAAGGGAATTCCCCTGGGGTGGAATCTCCAAAGCAATGCCGTTGCGCACGTTGGAATGTTTGCTGCAATGGGGACACAAGAGAGAGGGACGAATCTACAATCGTGTGAAATGTTATTGAGGGACTGCTACCACTAGCGGTGGCATCCATCGGGCACTGTCCAATTCTTAGTTCCCAAACCCGAAGCAGTGGGGTTATTTCAAGCAAAAGCTTATATCTGAAACACCACCTCCAGTGTAACACTTCAAGATATTCACAAACAGGAAGTGGTAGCAAAAGACCAAGAACAATCCTTCACATTACTTTTGGGATGAGTGCTTGCAAAATCACAAGTCAGATTTGCTGACTCCGATCCTCAAACTTGTGAAATTTTTGCATATCTTGGTCACAAACCATACTAACATATGAAAAACCTGAATGAAGAAGAAACAAAGAGACGTTGGTCAATATCTCAGTCATATTACAAATAATTTTCATAGGGAACCATCCAAATTAAGAAGAGAAAATAAACCGTAAACCAAACGAATACACTAACAAAGTTAAGAAAGACAAAGATCGAGAAACATTTCTGTTTAAAAAGATGAGATAAAACTCGTACGAAACAAGTAGGAAAAGCAATCATAATCACAGATGGAGATGAAGGATGTAATCAGAAAAGTAAAGCAAGATCAATCATCAAAAGAAATTCAGAAGCTTTGGGCAGGATAAGCCCTTGTTTGAAACAGGAAAGAAGGAAAATTTAGCCTGCAAGATGTGGATCACTAGCACAAGCGGGATTTTAAAGCAATTACTGAAGAAAAGTTGATCAAGTCTAAGATTGCAGCTCAAAGCTATTATTGCAATGTTTGTGAAAAGTTTGGAAGTAATCGATGTCCTGGACGATCTAGAGCAAGTAAAAGCCTCATATAACTATATAGGAAACCCTCAAAGGAAAAAAGAGCAAAAGAAGAAAGCCAAGTACAACAAGGGAAGGAAATGATCCAGGCAGTACCAGCTTCCAAACAAAGCATATCCCCAGAGATGTTCTCAAAGAGAAGTATTCCACTCCAGAAGATATTCGATGAACGAATCTCACAATCGTCAATAAATTCTGCGACTTTGTTACACACACCACGAAACAGATAACCAACGGCAAAGCAATCTGGAAGACTAAGTTCAGTTGGCATAAAGAACAAAACTAAAAATAAAAATAAAAATTCAATTCACAGGATAAGATACAAATGCCCATAAACATAATCAAACATCAATGAGAACAGACAACCCTTTTGCTTTTTCCTCCCCAAAAACCCGGATGAGCAAAGCAAATGTTGAATCTTTAGGTCAACTTGGAAACAAAACAGTATCGAAAATCATATGCCAAACTTCATTTCATCAGAAAAATAAATAAAATACCAGAGCTAGAGGCACACGAGAGGACCATTCAGGTAAACAGATGAAAAAAAAATCAAATTTTTAAGTCCAGATCGAGGCAGATCGAGAACGGAAAGATCAAGAAAATCATAGAACGCTGAAACAGGGTGCAGATCATCCGACAATTCCATCGGGAGCGAGAGATGCTACCGGACTGACGAGCGATAGCTATCCAGGCGCTTCCCTCGTCCTTTCCCCCGATTCTTCTCCACGATTACAATAAATTAGCGACGGAATCGGAGCTCAACGCGATCGGGACACTTCAGGTACCGGATCGGGATCGAGAAGAGGAATCCGATGGGGTGGGAGAGGTCGAGACGTGGAGAAGATGAGGGAGGAACGAGGCAAACAGAGGAGTGATGAGGTGTCATCAAGGAGGAGGACAATTCCCATTTTTATACGCACTCGGCCCGGAGAGCCACATTAGCTTCCGTAACGAATAACGTCCGTTACACGTTACACGTTTTCTAATAGACCAACTGGGCCGGATCTTGCCGGGCCGAGCCTGTTTTATTACATTTTAGTATTATTTTAATCAACTTTTTAATTCTTTTATTAAACTTTAACATGAAATTATTATAATTTTTTTTTTAACTACAACTTAATATAGTACATGCAATATTAAAGTGATGGCCTGTTCACAGTGCACTTTTCTTATATATATTTAATTTAATTATGCGGCTTGATGGGATTATATCGTAGTTAGTGTAGTGGGGCTAAGAAACTTTTATGTGAACTCATACGTGAGATATCATCCTCTTTATCTCCTTGTTTTTTGGGATAATTAAAGATTTATTCTAACAAATTTTAGAAAAGGTTAATTAGATTTTTTAAAGATAATTTAGGGATAATGAGAGTTTTATTAAGATAAGGTTTAGAAAAGATCAATTAAAATTTTTGTAGGATAAATTAAAAAGTTATCTAATATTTTTAGAAAAAATAAGACTGATCCCTATCATTAGTGGATCAGAATACGAAAGTATTCTGAAATTTTTTGTACAAATTGCCAGGTGGTAGGCTTGTTAATTATTATGTGCTCTCTAATAGTAAAAATGTTCTACTTTTACCTTAAATGAAATATAATTATATTATTTATAAAATTTATCTTTAAATTTATAATTACGACGAATAGTATAAATTTATTATTTTAATTTTCTTTTTTGAATATGACATTAAAATTTTATGTTTTACCTCATTCTGATAATCAAGTATAATGTTTTTTAAGAAATATAAGTAATTTAAATCGTTCAGATTTATTCTTAATCAGCTAGTATTCCTCGTCAATTTCATTTACATATAAACTATTTTTTAAAAATGAATGCATATTTCTTCATTATTTTATTTTTAAAAATAAATATTTTTTCTTTATGACTTATCTATTAGTATTATTATAATTTTTTTTAAACTAGATTCTACGAATCTACAACATTTAATAGTCGAGTACGTGCTTGCTCTCAGGATGTTTTCTGTTTCCAATTATTACAACAACAATTATTACGACATATTTTGATCAAATTTAATTATTAATTATACACAAACCTATTTATTCTTTTTCTTGTTTTTATTAACCTCTTTTATTTAGTCAATTTCCATGTTAAAATTAAAATCACTGTAATAAAGATGTTTAACTGCTGCATGCATATCGAATCTTTAGCAAGAGAAAAGTCGAACCTTAGCTAGCGATCTAATCAATTATTGTATCTTTGATTGTAAATTATTATCGAGGTTCCAATTTGTTCCCTTTCTATTTGTTTACGGTTCTCCAATCCATTTTAAAGATATTGACCGTATCACGTCCACATGCTCTGCCGTCCCAAACCCCATTTCTTAATGAAGAAATCGCAATAACAAACCGTTTTTGAAGGGAAAAAAATATAAAAAAAATAATTAATAATAATTCTCACCGATTTCTCGACCCAGCCGACCATGTGGATGATTGAACAAGCTCCGTAATAGATAGAACAAAGCAGGCATGTTGCCTGCCAGCCCCATGTGCTAGCTGCTGTTCTCACCTTATCGCTGATATTTAATCAAAACATCTCCGGAACGTAACTCACTCAATCGCATCTTTAGGAAACAATCTCACCAAAAGGAATTAAAGATCTCCCTTCTTTCCATGTCCTTCAAAAAAGAAGCTTATCTGACTCGATACTTTCTTTTGTTTGCTTCTTTCTTTTTATTTTTCAGTGAAAAGCTTCATCCTCTTGAGTCTTGTCTTGTCCCACAAATGAATGCACGCTTCTAAAGCATGTCCCAGCTCTCATAACTCTTCCCTATAAGTATAGTCCTCCGGCCGGGACTCCAAATTAAAGTCGATCACACGAGCATCCAAACTTGCAGTTAATGTGATATATAGTTGTACGTAGGAGAATGATCAAGTTGAGATCAAAGAGGCTCTTCAAGAGAAGTTCTAAGGTGAATCACAGCGACGGTGGAGCTATCGAAGGCCATGGTGGTGGCGGCGGCGGCGATATCCAATGGGAGGTGAGGCCTGGAGGAATGCTGGTTCAGAAGAGGGAATGCGGAGAGGGAGGTGATGAAGTAATCACAGTGAGAATATCCACTGGATTTAATTCTCATTACATCTCTCTTGGAGCCACTGCCACATTCTGTGAGTAACTCCCTTCTCCGTTCATATGTTTAATACCACTTTTGATGCACCAAATTCACGATGCCATGCAGGGGAGATGAAGATGGCAGCGTCCATGGTGACGGGATTAGAGCCGAGGGAGCAGAGGCTTCTGTTCAAGGGAAAGGAGAGAGAGGACGATGAGCATCTTCACATGGTGGGAGTCAGGGACAAGGACAAGGTGCTGCTCCTAGAGGATCCTGCAATCAAAGAGAGGAAGTTGAGAGCCATGGCAGGAAGCCAGTTGATGAGCAGCCCTTGTCTCACCATTATCCGAGTATAAGTTTTACACAAAAATCATGTCGGATGGATTTTGGTCATCTCAGTGTCTTTAGAATTAACAAAACTGAGAAGCCAAGTAGTTGGTAATTAGTCCCCGATGCTGAATTAACTGTAAAGCTGTTGTAGAAGCTCCAGAGTCGCATTCCTAAATGGTTTAAGTAATGGAATGAAAACTCGTGTTACTTCTGTTTCATGTGGTTGAAGCATCAAATCATACGATTCGAGATGATGAATCTGGTAGCATGATCATAATAAAAGTGACAAGGAAATAATTTATAGGAAACATGCATTAAGAATTTATTGAGTAATGAATATCACAACATTTTAATTATCATAGGTTGCCCCTATTTGTATGACTATCATCTCAAAATTTTAAATTATAAACGCACTTAAATAAAACTTGGGGCAAAAACGTTGTAAATTCATATGACGTTGTCCCAAGAAATAGCTTAGCATTCTCCGATGCTAGATTGCATTTTAGCATGCAAATTTGCAATCAAATAATTGTTTAGTTAACGGGTCACCCCGCAGTACTAAGTGGCAACATTGGGTGACAAAGTGCTTGATAGAAAGTTGGGCATTTTGGGATGTCTAGGCCCTTGGAATTGAGCAAATTTGAAAAGGAACACAACAGAACTATGCAAAGGGGACAAAAATCTAAAGGTCTAATTACTGAACAATGTTGGCATGGCCTACAACTCAGAATCATATCCCCTGATTCTGAACGGCGCCTTCTGGTATGTGGAACCACGCAAGCCCTGGTTGACTGCATTGCCTCGATTCTGGAATAGGAACTATAGGTCCAAGAAATATGCGCCATAAATCAAGTATTATAGTTACAAGCATCGCCGCGCCCAGTGCATCCACAGCCACCCTCGGAAGGTCCCACGGCTGACCATCTTTCTCATCTACCCTGAGAAGGACCAAGAGGTTTGAGTTTTTGTGAAGTTGAAACATAGCGCACAACATTCTACACTATCATAGAGACGATAGTTGTCATATAAGGAAATACTCTTCGGCAATATTAATTTACTTTGTTGTTATTGTCTACACTACAATATCGTATTCACAGTGAAGAAAACGAAAAAGAAAAGGCTGACAACTTTGAAAAGAATCAGTCACGTTCTATGCAGTAATGTTATTAGATGTATGGAAACATTCTTGTTTATTGATCCTAGCTCCAAAGGAAATTCATATTGAGCATTTCTACCATATTAAGCTTCTTACCTCGCAAACATAGGGAAGCTCACTAGGAAATAGATCGCATAGAATAATGATCCCACTTTGTACATGGATTCCCGATCAACGAACTCATAGTAGGGGAACTGCAAAACATGTACGTTACATATAAAAGTCATCAGGTTACAAGTGTACTGCAAATGAATGAAAGTATATAAATGCCATCACCAACTGACAAAATTTATAACCTTTATATTGGTAAGAGAAAGAATATATATAATGTAGAGCAACTGATGTATCGAACCGTCCAGGTTTGTTGGAACACTTGCTTTTCATATTATGAACCCTACTAAGCTCTTTACTTCAATGGAACCTTATAAAGCAATAAAGTCTGAATACTGTACTCACAATGAATCAACCCAACACCAAATAGCTTGGTCTAACATGCCTTATTGGTGTGTTCATTCTGGAATTTCTAAGATTATATCATTTAGACATTTTAAGATCCCATAAGATGAATTCATCATGCCAGTAGCTATTTATAAATAACTAGCAAATTGAAGGACTTTTCCTCAAAGGGAACTTGAAGAATCTAACACTCATCTTTCTTCCTCTACCCCCTAGTCTCATGATTCTCTCACTTCCTTTCCTGTTTTGCCCACCAGCTTTTTAAGTTACTGGATATGCCATTAATAGTAGAAATATGTAGTATCAAGATAGTCTGGCCAGATGACCTCAAAAGATTGTAACACATAACGCTCTACAAAAGTTTGAACCCTCCATATATCATTTGCTTTTGTCCAGATAGAGCATTTTCACATGAATAAATTGTTTATAGTGTTAGGCAAAAAAAAGTCCAGTTTAGGTTTGTTACCATAGTTTCATTTAACTTCTCTTGCTATGCTTACTCTCCTAAAACTGCAAGAATTATTCATTTGTAATTAAGCCTCAGAAGGTTATATTTCTTCGAATATGTTTCCTTAGTTGTTTTTATAGTTTATTATATATAATAAAAAAACAAGGTAGACAATGGTGAGAAATCATCAAAGATAGATGACACAAGCTACCACGTACGTTTGCAATAGCTAAAGTCTCCAGATAAGCAATAAAATAAGAAAGAGCCAAAATCCATGCAGCTTCACTGGCTAGTTGAATTGACTGTGGTAAATCCGTGAGGAAATGGCGCAGTCTCCGAAGTGTGATATTTGACGCCATGTGGTAAAACAGGAAACAAGAATGAGTGAGAAGGAAAGTAGTATGTGGGACCTGCAACATCAGAATAATTTGTCATACCAGACAGGATAACCAAATTAAGACCACAACATTCCGATAAAGCTAATTGACAACAATGCACCAGCAATCATATATGACAGAATCTAAAATTAAAGTTATCAGAAATCTAGAGTGATAGAAAAATGAAATGTAGTGTCTATAATGAATATATGTCAAAGATTTATTTTAACTTCGTTATACATGCTCACAAATAATTGTAATTATCACACTAAATACTTGATATCATGGTAAAATCCTAAACTAAATGCCAATGTGGGTACAAATTAACTACACCAATAACCCTTTAAATCTAATATCTCTAGCACTCCCCCATAAGCTGAAGTATCGGATTTCCAGTTTAACCAGTTGAACCAGTCTCTGTCCGATCCAGTTTTCAACCACTATTTTTGAGAAGATTGTTTCACTAAATAGGATCAGTATGGTAACAAGATATGTGTGCTATCTAAGGAGATTATCAGCATATCATCTTTAGTCACAAACAAACAGATCATCAAATTTATCAGTAAGATAGTTGATGTAAAAACTAAGGTGATTGATATTGTAAAATATGTCAACTATCTTCTTTTTCTTGACCATACCAAGATAACAACAGGAGAGAGGCTAAAAGTAATTCAACTAGCTTTTAAATATCACACATGTATGAAGGTCACATAGATAAGAAGCCTCCCTTCAACACTTTCAGTGAATCTAAGCATAAGGATCAAATATCTTGCATAAGAGATTTAATTTATATTCAGTCAAACATCAATTATTTTCTATCTAGAAGAATAGTTGTCCACCTCAATGCTCAGAAGAACACTAAAAAATGGAAGATTGAAGCTCGTAAGGAAGAATCAGTAAGTCAAGAGCAATATCTTTTCATCAAAAATGAAGAATGATGTAAACTGTAAAGGCGCCTGAAAATACACAGATTGATTTTTAGTGGTGAGGCTGTAATTTGAAGATGGTTTACAGTAAGAAAAGAATTTCAACACCTGATTTGTCAAAATGGAGAGAAATTGAATCTATTTTCAGTTCAAGACTTTGTCATAGCCACTTAAAAGACAATATAACAAAGGAAGCAGGACTCTATATAACATGTTTTGAAGTTTGAAATAAGGAAAAACAAGTAAAAATTAGCATCATTTGTCTACTCGCTTACATTGTTCATTCTCCACGAAGGAAAAGTGTATGATGCCCCAAGTACTGTGAAGAAATAGTGAGTCCAGAAGTAGTTACCAACATAACTAAAAATCGCAATCCACAGATTTGCCTGCAGCAAACAAATTTTGAAACCTTACATGGTATCATTTTAGTAAGAAAAAAAATTACAGCATAGTGTCCAATAAAGCTGAACTTTTTAAGAACAAAACTATAAACTGAATCCCAGTGTATCTTTGACAAAATAATGCAGAGAACTAAAGCAAAATTTATCATGTGATTTTTGTAGTGATGCCTATAAAACGTATCATATGTTTTAGTTGCACTTATACATACATGGATGAGTAATAAATACTTGCTAGGGATCAATAAAAGTAAGATTACCTTCACCCAGTACCGGTCTTTCCAGCATTTGCCACTGTCTGCCTGCAAGAAAGGGCAGGAGAAATCTTCACCTTGAATTATATAACTGTTTTTCATTGATTTCACTTTTCAGCATCAAACACTCAATTAATTGTAGGTAGAGAGTGGATGTTAGTGCAGTTGCAAAGAAGTAATTCAGGCAAAATTTTATATGAAACCCCTAGTCTTATCCTTGTTTAGCTTAGTACTTATTTCCTGAATTCCTTTCATTCATGAATCAATACAGACAAAAGGCATATTGTATTGTATTTCTAGCAATTTTCCTCTATTGCTAGTTTGTCTTCTCATTCTTTGCATTAACAGTTGAAAGGAAGTAATACAAAAGAGAGGCTATTGGCATATAAAGTGTTTTAAACTTTTGAAAAAAAAGGAGCAACATCAGATGATGCTATATGTAAACTCGAAAGGTATTATATATTCATACAAGACAAAACGTTCCAATTTGAACACCAAACTAAGCAAAGGAAAAAATTTAGTATTTTTTTATTTAATAGAAAGAATATGTAGTGGCAATGCTTTTGTTTCCAAACAGATGCTAGACGCCACCACAAACGCAGTCCATTAATTATCCATCAAATCATATCCTGTAAATAAACACATTGCTTGATTGTTCTACATGAGAAAAAAATTCAGTATCCAAATCCTGGTTGTTCTACATAATGAAAAAAAAAATCAGCTTGTGTTGCAGATATTTGTCACTCAACATTAGATAGCATTCGTTGTGTTTCCAGTTTAGTTACACAGCTGAAATAACCAACATATAAGAAGAATTTGAATCTAACAAATTTTAGAACTTGAAGAATAAGTTGCAAAATTAACATTCTGTTCGCTCTTTTCAAGTTCTATCTAAGTATGCCAAATTGATTGTTAGGGACAGGCTTGCTCCATTGCATTTAGTGTGCAGAAACATCAACATTAAGTGACACATAAATAAACTTGTGGTCAAATAACATTGCAAATCAAATAAATTTAGAAAGGGCAATAAGCAGGTACTCGAAGAAAGAATAGCTGCTCAAAGAAAACCAGATAAGCTATGTACTCAAATTGGTAACATCATCAACTAATTTGAGTTCGAAGTATGGACCTTCCCCACGATCAGAAGCGGTATCAAGAAAGCTGGAGTAGCAGAAACCAGCCCAAGAATCAGATACTCCAATTCAGTGAATCTCTGTCATCAATGCCCATCTTAGTACAATTTCTCAAGATTTTTCACCATTAAAATAACATCAATTTCCGTGAAGTCTGCATTTAAAATAAAATACTTCCATATCGTACACATTCTGTATAGGCCATTTATTTCTTCACAGTTTAGGACATATGTAAACAAGCTGACGGTCTTTTATCACTAACCTCATGTTGACCGCATGAAATATTAAACGATCTACTACGGTAGTAGGGAGGCAAAAGCAATAGTAAATGAAACTTTGATCATCTCCGAGGAGACAAAGAAACCATTTCTAGTTGATAGACCAACCTAATCTATCAAAAGCCACAAACCACACGAAAATAGAAGTCGAAAGCCATGATTCAAATGAAAAGAGGAAAAACATTCGGTCATAATCCCAAATCGGTCCATGAAAAACGGATGTAAAAACATAAGCGAAGGACGATATCACGAGGAGGAAACCACCACGAATAGGAAGAAGTAAGTTCGGACCTCGTAAAGCTTGTTAGGGACGATGATCCCGAGGCAGAGGGTGAGCCAGAAGGGGGTGTAGAGCAAAAAAAATGCTTCCCCCCATCTCTTGCTTGGATTCGAAGCCAACCACAAGCTCACGAATGTCATTCCCCCGGCGAGCCTGCATCAACGGAGGTGGAAACAATGACAACCATCCCGGCCCTAGACACGAGATACGGAACAGCGACGCGTGATACTCACCTAACTCTCCGCTGTCCGTCCGATCGCCGGGCAAGGGAGCGGCGCCGCAGCAGGCTGAGATGGGGACACCGAGAACGACGCCCCACGGACGGCTCTCACACTCACTCAACAGCCGAAAGTAATCCGATGACGGTTCGGTTCGACGGTTCACAAAATCTCCACCCTTAATCATACGCGGTTTCGGAACCACAGGATACGGTTCGATGATTCCAAAATAGTTATTTATTTTGCAAAATGAAAATAAAAAAAAAATCGTGAGGCGTACTGTAACGTTGCCGGTATGTTGCGGTGGCGTAGTAACCACATGAAGCTTAGGCTGCATGCTGCGTATTAACATATATAAAAAGAAAAAAGAAAATTTTGAACTTGTAAGAACTCGACTAAAATAATTTGTGGATTGAAACTACTAATTAGTTTTTAGATTTTCTTTAAAGATTTTTATTGTTTTCTCTACATTTAAAAAGGAATAAAGGTACTTTAAAAAAAGAAAAATTTTGAATAAAGCATTCGTTGAGATAAAAGTGGCAGTGAAATAATAATTAATTGTAAGGCCAGTGATTCGCCTCGAAGGAATAGGATAAACATGCTCTGGCGCGGGACCTCAGCATGCCACATTTATGGATTTATTTAATCATATTATTATATAAAAATATGAAAATATTTAAGATTTTTGAGTAAAAATTAAAATCTGCCTCTTTTATTGGTATATAAAAATATTTTTAGGATAATGACGCTTGAATACATGTATTTTAGAAATCAACGGTAAAGGGGCGTTTTTTGACTTTTTGTTCCAAAATTTTTAATTTTAAATAACTTCTTTTGGCAGCACTAATGGGCCTATCTCTTGGCCCAACAAATATGTGGCTATAGAATGTCAAGATGTTAGGGCTTCTCAGGTATGTGTCGGAGAGAGGGAAGGATGAGCGGGTTCCTCTTGCCGACGCTGACGAAGAAGCGCGACGTCGATTGCATCATACGCGATACCCTCGACTCGGTCCTCCTCCTCCGCTTTGGCCGGGCCGCCGATCTCCTCTGCCTTCACCTCGACGACATCGTACTTTCCTTTCTTTCTCTCCTCTTATTCTTTTCGCTCTTTGCCCATCTTTGTTCTGCTGTGCAGCTTTCCAAGTCAGCTTCGAAGGTCTCCAAGTTCGCAAAGATCGCGCTGGTGGATGCCGACGCCGAGGAGGTGCAGGTCTATCTCAACTACTTCGACATCACCTTGCTTCCCTCCACCGTCTTCTTCTTTAATGCTCATCATATGAAGATGGATTCGGGGTAATTCTAATCATACCTGTTAGGCCAGACATCATTTTTTTATAATTAATTTCGTTTTTTAAGACATTAAAACCAACAATTTTGTTCTTCCATTATGAAAGTTTAGTCAAAATTTGATTGGCATAAGATAATTTCAACAGTCTGGTAGCGTTATACCATAATCATTGACTCTACCAATCATCACTATTTTTTTATTCACATACATAACAATGTGGCGATTTTACCATTTAAATATTGTATTTGCAGATATATTATCTACAATCTTGGATATTAAATTTCGCTTTTATTGTGTTTCAGGACTCCCGATCATACTAAATGGGTTGGATCTTTTTATACCAAACAGGATTTAATTGATGTCCTAGAGGTGAGTCTCATACATTCGCCTTAAAAAGATTTCAGTTGAAATAAGAAATTTGGTTTGTCACTGTTCCTTTACTAAATTTTTTAGACCTAGATCATATGATACACAAGGATAATCAAACTAATGTATCATAAAAAAATGTGGATTGATTTTTTTTTTTTGTTTCAATGTTACAATTTTAGACATCAATAAGAAGCATTTTATAATTCACATATTAGTGGTATATTTTTGAACAGTGCCCAAAGTTATTGATGAGAAGCATTTATATAATTAAGTTTCATCAATTATATCAGTAACGAATTTGACTCTAGTTATATTCGGTAGATGCACAAGCTCCATAATCTTTTTAAATTTTAATAAATGTCTACCCATTTCTTCGAGCTCAGTTAGTCTAAGCTAGTTTTAGCTGAAACAAGCTTCTACAGGTTTCACGATCTATTATCAATGATTTCAATCTTTGTTATTTATATATCAACCTGCGTAACATTCTTGGATGACAAAGTGTTGTTTCTTTTGGTGTACCTTTACACAATCTCTGGCTGCCGGGAGTATGTTTTGCATAGAAATTTCTTTCCCTTCATCTTGGTGGCAATGTTTCATTCCAACTCATAGTTTCTTGCTGAAAGGTTCACTAAACTGGTCAATGTTTCAATTGGATTAGGCGTGTATTCTATTTAGTAATGTTGATAAATTTGACTCCAGTAAGTACATTACCTAAACCAACCAGAGTGGTACACTCTCTTCCATTTTGCCTGAGCTCATTACTTCTCACTTATTTTCTTCCATTCCCATTATCTGGTTTTAGCCTTGATAATTTGTTTCTTAATTTCGTATATTCTCACTATCTTCAGGCTATATTTAGAGGAGCTATGAGAGGTAAGCTCATCGTCAGGTGTTCACTTCCACCTGAAAGAATTCCCAAGTACAGATTGCTCTTCAAAGACGTGTAAGAGCTGTATCGATGCTAGAATAAGAGGTGAAGAGGACCTTCCAAGCCGACTTGGAGAGCTGTGGTTGAAGAAGCCCACACCAGATGAGAGATTGGCATAGCGAAAAGAATAAGAGGAGAGGGGAGAAGGGAGGGTACGATGTCGTCGGAAGGCAAAGGAGATCATCGGTCCGGACAAAGCGGAGGACCGCATCGAGGGCATTGCATATGATGACGTCCATGTCGTGCTTCTTCATCAACTTTGGCAAGAGGAATCCACTTATCCTTCACTCTCTCTCTCTTGTGCACACCAAAGACCCCTAAGATCTCGACGTTACATAGAAACATATTTGTTGTGTTGAATTGTTGGGCCAAGAGAGATAGGGCCATTAGTGATGCCAAAAGAGGTTATTCAAAATTTAAAAAATAGTCAAAAGACGCCCTTTATCGTTAGAAGGGTCATTTTTTTCTAAGTTTACTTTTTCTGTAAAAGGTGGAATCTGCCACTTACTTAACAATATATTAGTTACATTCAAATTTAATATTAAATTTTCTCTATGTGCATTCATAAACGATATAGGGTTATTCTAGAAAAAAATAAGAATTGATTTACAATTTAAAAAGTACATATGTTAATTTTGGGTAACAAATGGTGGCGCTAACTAGGAGTATTAAAGTATGATGAATTGCACTATATTGTCAAAATATAGACTTTTTTTTTACCTAAAACACGTTTAAAAAAAAAAGTAGGGTATTTAAACAAATTATTGTTATTAAAAAAATTATGGGAATGCTTTTTCATAATTTTAAATTAGAAAATGGTAAGATTTAATAAATTTTTTAAAAAATAAATAAATTCCCACTCAAATAAGCAATAAGGCAATAGTTTCCTTATACCAAAAATATAACATTTTTTAATGATTTTCTCCCTGCCTATTAAACATCTTTACAAAAAAAAATCTATTTTTTACTAATAATTTTAGCAAGCAATTATTATTTTTGTTTATAGAAAATAAATTTTGGAAACTTGCGAGGTATCAATCAACAAGACCTTCCAATTTAATGCCACTTACCATAATTTGCCTTCCTAAGCGTGGTAAATCAACCTAATCGAATCAAAATGAAAGAACTTATACCCACTCAACATATAGACTTAATTGGAAGTTCAGTTGGTCCCCACGTACGGTTGTTAGGGGTATCCAATTTGGAGGTACTATAATCATAACATAAGTAGTTTGTTTGGTAATATAAACTTTTCCTGTATTGCTCTTATTTTATCGTCCGTCTGATCATGAATAAACGGTGCCAAATGAAAGTGATGCCGACTGCGGAACGATCCACAAACCGCCCGATACCCGCGTCAGAGAGAAGATCGCGAAACGAGCTTATTCTGGACGCGTGTCCTTTTCTCGCGTCGAGAGAAAGTGTATATAATGGAAAACGCAAGAGAACGCAACAAAAAACCCTCAATCTCGCTCTTCTCTCCCTCGCTTCTCTCTCCCAGCGGCTTCTGCGTGCCTGGCCAAGGATTTTCTCGTCTTCTGGTAAGGAATGGGGACTACTTATTGATGATTCCTGAGCTCATTCTTATTCGTTCATTGATCCACTTCATTTCCATTTTTCATTTGCTTCATTCTGATTTTCTTATGCTCGTTTGGTAGATTTGGGTATAAAAGCTGCGTTTTTTTGGGTGCTTTGGGATCATGTATAGGCTAGTGTTGATATACCATATATTTTGCTCTAACTCGTATGTTTGTATATTGAGTTTGGATCTTTAGCTATGGTTTTGGTTTGGTGTCAAATATTTAGTTTTCTTGTTTCTTCAAAGTAATCTTCCGTTTTTGTTCTGCTGTAAGGTAAACAGTTAACTTCTTAGTTCTTACCCTATCGTACGTGGAGAAAATTGGCTTGTGAAACTTTGTCTTTTCTCTTTTTGCCTTGAGGTGCCGTTTGACAAAGAAAAGATAGAAAACCAAGGAATACTCATCATGCTTTCTAGGAACGTGGATATAGGATAAATTTGTAGTTTGAAGGAAGGGTAATGTGATACATTAGTAATACTTACTAAATGGGTCATGAGATAATTATAATCTCATATATATTAAACAATTTTTTAATCTCATTAGTCTTATAATCCTATCCAGTCCATCAAACATGTTAAACAATTACAGGTTGTGTTTTTTTCCACCAAATCCAATGGTATTGGAAATATAACTCCCACACCAATAGAAGCCTGATTATTATTTGCTAGAACAGTTCAGAGTTTTTTCGCACAATGCTATTATGTTTTAACAGATGAGAATGTCCCGATACTGATTTTGTTTGAAAAGTAAATACAAAATTGATTAAAATTAGCTTCAATGTGATTGGAAAATTAGTCCTATATTAAAATAAAACAATGGTTGAAATCAGCTCCCATATAAATGGGAGTTTAATTTCACATTGAAAGTTATAGAGTAATATTACTAGTTTATGTTAATTACAACCGTAAATGTAGTGAATTTATATGGATAAGAGACTCTTTTTTATGTGTGTGCTTGTATGAGAGTGTAAATTAAGGCAAAAACTATCTAAATGCTCAATCAATATGGAAATACAAGTTTTGGTGATCTTTTTCTTAAAGGTTCTACGAATTGGTTTTTTGGGTCATAATCTTATCGAATCTGACACATAGCAAGCTTAGTTGCTTCCCAGACACTAATTCTGCCGAGTTGATCAATGGTCTTTTAGAGTTATTTCTTCAGCTTTTTCTATATACAGCTTTCAGCCTCGTTGCATTCATGCATCATATGCAATTGTATTCTCTCGTGACTTATGTATTTTTCCTTGTTGCTCCCTTATACTTTCCTTGTATATCTTAGGATGCTTAATGCTAAGATTTGTATTTAATTTATTCTTATTGTTGTTATTGATTATGCAGAAATCATATTGACAAAGTTGCAGAAAAATGGGATTCATGAACAGAAATCGATTTTCAGAAAAAGCAATGGGAGTTACTTCAAGAATAAGGGCAGTGCCAAAGGATAATAATTGTCTTAATCTGCCAAAAACTGAATTTAGCGTTAAAAAATATGGCATTGATCAGGTTCACCAAAAGGATACTGAAAGTCTTGCTTCTCAGAGATCGATCAAACTCAACAAAAATGATCAAAAGTTGGGTGCCACTTCCAAAAATAAATCTCCACAACAAGCAATGAAGGTATTGAAAGCAGTACCGACGGATAGCAACCCAAATAAAATGAAAAAGAACGTGAAGGCAGGTTCAAATCAAGCTCTGCAAAAGAAATTTTTTCGTATTTTCCCAGAACCAGAAGAAGCAATCACCGATGCTATGGATGAACTAAGTTTTATGGACAGATTAGATGAGGATAGTGATTGCATGTGGTTATCTTCAGGGAGTTTGTCTTCTTCAGGCGTTTGTGAATTTGATCATTTTGATCTATTTCTGCAAGGTCAGTCATCATCGATCTCATCACTGCCTGGAAGTTCTGCTTCAGATAATGGAAATGAATCAGATGGGGCCAATCTTAGCCCTACGAGTGAGTTATTTCTTCTCAGCAAGCAATTGGATTTTGGAGTGAAAGATGAGAATGCACCAATACAACTAGCAGCCTTCTCAAATTCTTCCAGACCAGAGAGCCTTAGTTCCGACAGTGACACACTGGATGATGATACATCACCAAGTCACAGTTCAATTTCATCGCCTACCTCATATGTGGATTCACCTTATGGGGATTTTGATAAAACGGAAATCTGGGTATCTTCACTGGATCTTGAGACAGAGGATTGTGAACTTATACATGGTATAGAAGATGATGCTGACATCTTTGATTCTGATATTTCATGTCCTTTTTCTGGTTCTATGCACGACATGGAACTCCAGTCTATTGATTCTCATTGTCTAGACTGTATTGATTGGGATTACAAAGTTTTGAGCCTTGATTGTGATTGGGATGAACCTCTCTTCTGGCCATACGACCGGAGCCTGTATGACAGCATTGATCTGGAGGAATTTCTTCGGCCATCTCCTCTCAAGGATGAATGCAATTCTGATGTTGCAGGTTCTCATAGGACAAGAATAACTCACTTGAGACTCCCAGATAAAAGTTCATCGACGAGGTCAGTTATAGATGCATGCCAAAGAAGAGGCGTGAACAGAGGCACCGTATCAACTCCTTCAAAGTTGAGCAGATCAGCAAAAGCTCAACATCAGCAATACTTGAGCTTCTCCAAAAGAAGAGGAAGGTCTCAGTCGAAGCAAGGATCTATTAGTGGCTAAATTTTGAATCAGGTGGTTGTCAATGATGGGACAAATGGTGACTTGGAGCAGCCCTTTCTTTGCCCCCTTTGTGATGTCATCTGAAATCACTGGATGTGGCCATCCTAATGCATGGCTTCTTACAAAGGCCCGGTCTTTTGTACAGTTGACGTTCTATGTAATGCAAGTTGGAAGCATTCACTGGAACATACAGAAATGAATCACACAGGAACAGCGTTAGAGTTGTGGTAGAGGCTAGAGACATACAGAAGCAATTTAGTAGCTAATCCTTAATACCATATTTGTATAAATTGTACTTAGCAATGAAGTTGTGCATTGTATGACTTCTGATGTATTTAGTTAATCCTTGTAGATTGAGTGAAATATATCAATCTTATGAGAGTTTTTCTATCCAAAAGCACCATGCAAGATGTAGAACAAGATGAAATTATATTGCAAAATTAAAGTTTATTTTTTGCTTTTCACGGCTTGATCTTTCTCTTTAACATTTTTACCTTCTATGGATGAGCACACGACGTAATGAGACCGAAGAGGGGATCCAAGTGTGAAATCCTAGGCACTCCTTTCATGTCATAATATAATTGTAGGCTTAAAATTCTAGCAACTCATACATATATCATATAACATTTGAGTTCGATTTATTTAGCTTGATTTTTAATTAAAAAATAAAATTAATTAATATTACCTCATAGTTACAGAGAAATTCTAACATTACCATCTCCAGATATAAAAATATGAAATATATATTTGATTTTTGATTTTTAATTTTTGACTCCCAGAATTTGGGACACTAATCAGGATAAAATGAAACCCCCCCCCCCCCCTTATGGCTGATAAGCACCGCGCACACCAACCAACCAACCCAAATCTGAAAGCCCACCTCACAATCAGATCCCACTCACAAATTCATGGCTGAGGCGATGCCCCGTCGCTCTCGCCCCTTCCAATCCTCGTCCGGCCCCTTGTGCTTTACCTGATCACTGAAGACCATTGGTGTCGCCAATAACAGTGAGCCCACGGGCACGGGTAACTGACTCAATAGGGAGGCTGTCCACTCTCCCTTTCATTTGCACTGGAGTTTCCTTTGTTCCTTAAGAAGAGGCCCAGAGAGGAGTATAAATTGCTTCCCTTTAAAGCCTTGCGTTCTGCCCTCGCATCTACATGACTTTGATGTGAGCACTGAGCAAGCCGAGGAAGACGCACACAACGCTGCTGCACTCTGTTAAGGTGTGGCTTCTCTCTCCCTCCCTAAAAATTGAATCTTTCTTTGGATAAGTTGCTCGATCGATCGTATTTTGAGATCATTTTCTTCGACCAGTAGAAGAATACCAGCGTTATCGTTCTTCAGCATCTCTAACTTCTCAAAGGTAGAATGTCTTTTTGATTCTGGGAAAGGATGATGTATTCTTATTTTGAACAATGAGTCTCGTCTTTGTTGAAAAAGGATCTTTTTCTTGGCATGAAGATTATTGTGGTTTTATTCATGAAACTTTTTTTGTGAATTGATTTGCCATGTTGGATTACCTGAGATGGATATTTATAAAGAACTAAAGTCTCATTTGAGATATATCTGGGGTTGCATTCTGTAGTTTCGTTGTCCAATCACTCTTATTGCAAATCTTTACTGTCCTTATGAGGCTTCAGTAATTATTTTCATAGAAATTATGAAATAATGGAAGATTTATTTTGAGTAAATTTTTTGTACGGCGTTTAAAGGTCGAAATTGACCTGACAGATTAAGCTCATTGCAGACAGTACCTGTAGGGCCATGAATTCGGTTACTGTTTAAAGGTTTCTCTTTTATGTATTCTTTCTTCAGAGTGATTGTGAAATTGTATTCCTTTTATGGCGTAATTAATATATGTTCCACAATCAAAACAACCTTGGATAACAAATCAAATTGTGTATTCCTTGGAAATTTGGGTTGATAATTTTTTTCCATCTGAATTGCATAGATCTGCAATGAGATTACTTCAGAAACTTCAAAATGTTACATCACATCTACATGTTCAAGGTCACTGAACTACTCAAATAATTACTGATCCTGAATAAGTTTTCACTGAGTTACAACATCGGGCCCTATTATACTGACCTGTTTTTATTTAGCATTATCCAATAGAAGGTGAATGCCACAACCATGAGCAAAACTGATGTCAAGGGCCCTTCACACAAATCCATGTGAAGGTTCATGAGCTAACTGTTGGATCTAGCTCCATTTAATCTCCACCAGTTGCAGAGGATTGTATAGAGGTCCTTCACAAAGATTTTGCATGAAAACCCTTCCCCCCACCCCAAAACCCTACAATGCCCCTGTTCATTTGAACTTCTCTATATGGCCTTAAGTTAATATGCCTGAGCTTCTAAAGTTCCTTCTGGACCCTAAGGTATTTAATTATTTTCAAATTTTAAGCTCCATTTTATGGACCAGAGTTACATGGTTCAGTCAAATTAACTAAGTTCTTAGTTCAACTGCTTAAATCAGAACTGAGTAGCTTGAAGAAAGATGACAAACAAAGTTAACATCTTTATTCTTAGTGCATTTGTAATATTTTTGGTTAAATTTAGATTGACCATGTAATAATAGGTCATTCAATATTTTGCTCAAGTTTGTGTTTAGATTCCGTGAAACTTGTGGAGAAAAGATGGATTCACAACATATTTCCTTTTCAGGAAGTTCCGTGTGAGTCAGTTAACAGGCTGTTTTTTTCCCCTTTTTCTTTGTTGCTACGATGCAAATTCTTTCTTCTCTCAATTTTTTTTCTAAGAAAATTAGGCCACAGCCTTGACAGCGTATGCATTTCAAAAGGTTTGAAACAAGTATGGAAGCTAAGAATATAGACAAGAGAAAAAAATTACTATGACTAGAGGAAGGAAAATTGAGTGAAAAAGAAGTAAGGTGCCTGGAATATGCACACTTCTCTGGTTTTTACATAGATTTTCTGTGTCAGGTTTAGTTTTAGGATGGCACATTTTTGTTAAACATAAATTTCTTTAATTGACAGTTTTCATGTGATGAACTTGTGCTTTTTTTATGAGCAATGATATGTAGCATGAAAAAGTCCAACATGAAACCAACATGACACACTGCATGCAATGGGTCCCACATCCATGCAATGGGACCTACAGGCATGCAGTTGAGTGTGTCATGTTGGTTTCATGTTGGACTTTTTCATGCTACATATCATTTCTCTTTTTTTATAGAAACAGTTTGCGCAAAACAAGTTGAGATTGTTCAAATTTTAGCTTGGAATAAGATTATCCTCTTTTAAAGACTACCAGACAACTCTGTGCAACTATAAAATACTAAGTCATCTGGGCTGCTGTATTATATTGGCAAGCTTGTCATATAAAATCTTATCACACATTAGAATCCACATAACCGCAAGTCACTCCAATTCAGTATCATCAGGGGAACATAATCAGGATGCAAATTAAAAGAAAAAGGAAAAGAAGTAGTTAAAATACCTAGTCAAACCTCTGATGATTTCTGATATCGCAGATGGCAGATGTAGCAAAGGACTTAACTGCTGGTACAGTTGGTGGTGCAGCACAACTGATCGTGGGGCATCCCTTTGATACAATTAAGGTCAAGCTTCAAAGCCAGCCAGCACCGCTCCCTGGACAGCCTCCTAAGTATTCGGGTGCAATAGATGCAGTTAAACAGACCCTTGCTGCAGAAGGACCAAGAGGCTTATACAAAGGGATGGGAGCTCCACTTGCCAGTGTTGCAGCCTTCAATGCTCTTCTGTTTACTGTGAGGGGGCAAATGGAGGCGTTACTGAGATCAGAATCTGCAGCACCATTAACAGTTAGCCAACAAGTTGTGTGTGGTGCTGGAGCTGGGATTGCGGTTTCTTTCCTAGCTTGCCCTACAGAGTTAATCAAGTGCAGGTTGGTTTTCAATTTGGTGCCTTGAAGTAAAATTATTGCATTAGGTTTCTTTCTTAGCTTACCCTACAGAGTTAATCAAGTGCAGGTTAGTTTTAGATTTGATGCCTTTTACTTGGAGTAAAATTGTTGCATTATTTCCAGAATATATTTTGCATATAAAAAGCAAGTCTTCTAGTTCTTATCTATAGATTCACAAATTTTACATGCAAATGTAGTGCCTGAAGCAACTTACTTTGTTCAGCTAGGATGCTTGTCTTTGATATCTTTTCAAATTGAACCGCCTTAGACATTGCATGTGAATAGACAACTAAATCCACTAATAATTTGCAATTTGTGGGCAACTGTTAGCTAAAGATTTACTCAGTGTTATGATACCTTTTTCTGAGACAACTTTTTATACCAATCAAAAAATCCTTTCTAAATCTCTTAACCTGGTTTCATGTTATGGAACTCGAGCATATAGGATAAGTGGTTGATCGATCAAACAGTGTACCTGGCAGTAGAGGAGGTTCAAAATTCAAATGCTACCCATGATAATAGTATTATCTCACCAATTGATGTGTTGGACTTGACCAGTTTAGTCAAGTATTTCCGGGAAGTACTAAGAATATGAATATGTAAACTGACCTCTTTACTAACAGTTTGAAACTCTTTTGGGATAAGTGGTTAAGCAATTAACTTCAATAGTATTTTCAAAAATAGAGAATCTTATGCGACTCTTTACTTTTGCAAAAAATATTTCTTTTCGAGTTGCATTCAACAACAGGCTCCAAGCTCAGAGTGCCTTAGCAAGTTCAGGCACCTCTTCAGTTGCAGTTAAATATGGAGGACCAGTTGATGTGGCAAGGCACGTTTTAAGAGACGCTGGTATTAGAGGCTTGTTCAAAGGCCTTGTCCCGACTCTCGCACGAGAAGTTCCTGGAAATGCTGCTATGTTCGGCGTCTATGAAGCCCTGAAGCAAAAGCTTGCTGGAGGTTCAGATACTTCAGGACTCGGCAGAGGCTCTCTGATTGTCGCTGGAGGTCTAGCTGGAGCGTCGTTCTGGATGTCAGTCTACCCAACAGACGTCGTGAAAAGTGTTATTCAAGTTGATGATTACAAGAGTCCCAAGTACTCTGGTTCAGCCGATGCATTTAGAAAGATAGCTGCCTCAGAAGGTATTAAAGGCCTCTACAGGGGCTTTGGGCCAGCCATGGCTCGCAGTGTGCCAGCCAATGCAGCTTGTTTCTTGGCATATGAGATCACTAAATCCAGTCTCGGGTGAATCCAATACTTCCTATTCTGCATCATTTCATTGGTAATTCAATCTAAGTCTAAAATTTTATTTTTGTTGCTTTTCTTCATGCATTCAATTGTAGAACAAGTGTTTGTTTGATAAATCCAAAAAGGATTGGTCACCTAAAAGATAATTAAGCAATGAGATAGAAAACCTTTTCTCCCTTTTGTTCACACCTCCACCTCTGGACAGAGGTGTGATAACTTTGAAATGCCTAATACATCGAATGCATTTTTATTCCTCACCTTTATTAATGATTAATCATGTCTAGATTAGACTTAATACAATTTATTTAAAAGTCAATTTGTTAGTTTGCACATGAATTTTCTCATCCATGTGTAGGAAGCTTCCTAACTTGCCCTTCATTTTCTTGAAGAAAAGACAAAACCAAATTGCATTTGGTATCCTTCAAAAGTCTATTACTTAGACGTTTTTCTATTCCCTGGAAAATTTTTATTCAAATGCAAAAGCAAATTGAATTGACCTTTCTTTCCCTTCAAGAAACTCATTTTTTCCCCTTCTAAATTACGTGCAAATTTAGAAGATCTGGGAGGAGAAACCATTGACTCCGACGACGAGGTGCATGGACGATGGGAAGATCTGGGAGGAGAAACAACAACGGTGGCGGTGGTTGTCATTCCCATTCGGGGCGGAGTTGCCGGCTGGTGATGCAGGAGATGAGTCGCCATTGCAAGCGGAACGCGGTGAACAGAGGAAGGAGGACGACAGTGCTTCGGAGTCGTACAAGTCCACGTAAACGGTTCCTGTCGGTCTAAGTAAACGTAGCACTCCGCTAAAGATTCCTTGATGAGCTTGCTTCCCACGCTTGCCATTCCAAATAGGCATAATGAATAATAAAGGGCAAATTGGGAAGCTCACCGACCAATATATATAATATAGCCGATCAATATCCTCGATGTTACTGACTCCGATCGCGACGGAGAGCGATTTGGTGGAGCGAATCGAGTAGGGTTTCGGATTCTTCGTTGAAGTTGCCGCTGACTTTCGCGTTAGCTGCTTTAATTGACTGCTACGAGGAGATCCGATCTCCGCCCCGATCCCCTCTCTGCCGTATTCTTCTGATCTAGGTACCGTTTTTGTTCCTCTTTGGTTTTGTTCCGTTTAGGTTTGCTGATTGTTTCAAAGATCTCATCTTTGTGCTGGAAAAACGAGATATTTTGTGTTAAAGATTTGGTGTTTTCGTTTATGGGGAAAATTTGGAAGGTTTCTCGAGCTTTTCTTCTTGATTGAAGGTCCATGAGTAGGGCTTTCAGATTCTAATTTTAACGCGTCTTTTGGCAATGGCAGTTCGCTTTCTAAATTTCAAAATATAATACGATGAGGGCACCGTCTCTCCTTGCACAATGCTTACCGGCGTTGGTGCCGCATGACAAGGTGAGCCAGGCTGGTGTTCCTGTTGTCTCTGAGAGGGATTTACACCTTCCTTCGCCTGCTGTTGAGGTTATTCCTTCTAAGGTACTTGATTTTCAACTTGTTGGCCACTTTATATCTATTTGAGTGTTCAGTAATTGTTTTAGCTTGTAAAATTTAGAATGATTTACCATGTATTTGAGGCATGTAATTTGACCATCGTGTTGCTGCTGTGTGCATGAAGGGCTTCTGTATATGACATTTTGATTTAATCTGCCATATTTAAGCCTTCCCAATCAACAAATTCATGTTTAGAATTTATAGATAAGTTCTCATTTCTCCTATGGATGTGTGACAGAATGCACATCCATACAAATATGCTGGGGAAAATGTTGATCTGCAAGGGCTCAAACTTTTCAAGGTATGCACACCAGCTGTAGGGAAGTCTGATAAACATATTCTACCATCATGCTTCACACACTTCATGCTATATTTTTCTTTCTCCAACTTATTTGTTATTTTAACTTCTTAACCAGGGAAGAATCAGTGTAACAGATATGATTGGATTTTCAAGTTTGGAGACATCATCATCCAAATCCGATGGTGAGTGTAAGAGTTAGGCAGTGTTTTACATAATTTGTCTCACAGAAAAGAAAATATTTATATATATGCTCACCTTTTTTGAATTGCAGGATCTCTTAAATGCTGGGAGAGTTCAACAGATCTCTTAAGTATTCTTAAACTAGAGATTCGTGATGGGCTCCTAAGTTTCAGAGGCAAAAGGATTCTAGAGGTGCTTGCATTTACAAGTCCTTTCCTGTTTGTTTCAATTTATAAGCTATTATTATGCTTTCGTTCTCTTTTCTATGGTATACTTAGATGCTTAGTTGCATACTATTTTGTGGTGTGTCCTATTCTAAAGGAAACTGATTAATTTGGAAAGTTTGCTTCAAGCTGTACCAAAGTTCGTTATAGAATTCTTCAATTTACCTTCATCACTTTATTTGAAAGAGCTTCATCCATTTATGATTCCCATTTTGTGGATTCCATTGCTGTTATATTCCTATGCATGAATGTGATATTACGCTTATGATCCAATTTTGAATTTTCAAGTACTGTCTTTTCTCTTAGGACCAATTACTGACATCTATATTGATGAAGCTTTACAATAACTTTCCTTTTTCTTTATCATGTTAAGCATAAAGCTGCCTGTACTCTGATCATAGTGAATTAGTTTCATAATCTGCGTGAGATAATTTGGTGTAACCATCTAGACATTGGTAAATTTGCTCATTCTTTTCCTATGAACAACCATGAGTTTTTGCATTATAATTTTTTGAATGGACTATCCTTTTGGAATGTTTTGGCTTCTCTTAACTTGCAAAATTCTTTGTTTTTTTCTTCTTGTGTGAATTGGAGGTTATATGTTTGGTCACAATTCACAATTCTCTTATTATACAAATGCTAAGTATTTATGGCATTGCCTTTCATCTCATCCTGTTGTCATGCCAATGCTAACAACAGTTGCATGCTGCTTCATATGTTCTCCTTAATTTTAGCATAAACCTATGCTGCTCCAGTTGGGTTCTAGGCAAAATAACACCACTTCTGTTACATTGGTTTTGCAGAGGATCGCTTTCATGTAGTATCAAAACTTATATGTAGTGCATTCAATTTATTGTATGAATTGCATTGGTACAGTAACCTTGTTCTCATTTGGGGCTTCACACTCCTGGTCATCAAGGAGCATATTTTGAAACCTCTAATTCTCTGATTATATAATATATTCTTTTGTTAATTAACATGACAGAGATCTAACAAAGAATTCAAATTGGTGGCCCTCAATATAGCAAGGAAAACTATAATGATTTCACAGTCAAGATTTGCTACAAAGTTACTTGCTATCAGAAGTTGTGATTTATTGATTTGTTTCCTGAATAGAAGGCTTTAGTATTTGTCATCTTGTGTTTTCTTGCAGATGCAGCATTTTTTTTTAAAAATTTTCTCTCTTCTGCTTTCCTGATTCTTGTTGATATTGCTGCAGCTTGGTTGCGGTTATGGTTTAGCTGGGACTTTTGCCTGCCTTAAGGTATTCATGTGTCTTTCATGACTTAGAGCTCTCATTTATTGGTTTAGATGCCGAACTATGGCTTATGTAATACATGCTGTTTTGTGTTTCACTGTAAATTATAATGGTCCAATGTAAATCAAGCCTTCCAGAACATTCTAGAAGCCTAAGTTTTCATTCAAACATGTTGCAGGGTGCTTCTACAGTTCATTTTCATGATCTGAATGCAGAAACTATAAGATGTGCAACCATACCAAATGTCCTTGCAAATATTGAGCAGGCTAGGGACAAGCAGAGTCGCCAACCAGAGAGCCCTCTCACTCCATCACGACAGCAGTTGACTTCTGATGTCCATTTCTATGCTGGGGATTGGGAGGAGCTCCATACAGTCTTATCAGTGGTGAGAGTGGAAGGTCTTGACTTGTCACAGGGGGCTAGCCTTAGCTTCTCTGAGGATGACTTTATGGAGGCATGTAGCAGTCAAGATGATAGTGTGCTTGCTCATGAAGCTGATTCAAGACAATCAAGAAAGCTTTCTGGTAGCCGGGCCTGGGAAAGAGGAAGCGAGGCACACCCAGGAGATGGTGGCTATGATGTCATTTTAATCGCTGAGATTCCTCAATCAGTAAATTCCCTGAGGAAACTATATGCACTTATAACAAAGGTTTGTAGGATACTTCTCTGTCATTATAATTAGTTATGGAAATGTCTTCAGATCATCAGACCCACAAACTGCCCAATTGGCGATTTGAATTATTTGTGTATCAGTAATTCATGCTCCATAACTGATAAACCTAAATCTGCTTGGTTTTACACAGTGCTTACGGCCACCGTATGGAGTCTTGTATTTGGCTGTGAAGAAAAACTTTATAGGTTCTAGTGGTGTTGTGCGGCAGCTAAGAGCCATGGTGGACGAGGAAGGCATTTTTGGCATCCATATCGTCACCGAGGTCACTGACAAGGATATCTGGAAATTCTTTTTCAAGTGAGCATAGTTGGAAGATTAGTTTAGTTTATACCAGTTCAGGCACAGAGCCACCCACGATGTATATGATGTCTAATGTTATTTTTTTTCATCTTAATTCCAAATAAGTGTCAGAAATACTAGACCTATATGAACTGTGGTGGAAAAGCTACAATGCTACCATTTTGTAGATGACAAGAATTCTGTAATTTGTTTGTTTATTCAAGTTCAATTTCAATTTCTGTAGTTAAATCTTATTGTTGTAAAATTTCGCCAGCAAGGGCTCCAGTATAGAGTGGTGTGTTGTCTTAGTTTGACAAAAACGTGATAATAATATAATCAAGGTGTAACTCACTGAAATAATCATCTAATCTTATTTAATGAAATAATTTGTTAAAATTGAGAAAAAGCAGCAGTGAAATAGAAATTTTTGTAATTTATCAGAACTTTTTAAATTTGATTAATCAATGACAATTCCTTCTGGGTAACCTGCGTTGTTGCGTGTAGTAGTTAGTGTTGAGCTTCTGAGACATAGTTGAATTAATTACGATGGAGTAGAATTGTTAAAATTAATAAAGGTCGAATTTTGATAAAATCGAGGTAATATCCTTCTCCATCGTGGCCAACTACAACTTCTCGATTTGTTCCTATAAATATTCTCTTAACTTTTTCTCATCTCTTTTTTTTTTAACTTAATTCTTACAAATTATTATATCATCAACAATTTTTTATTTTTTCTTATATCTACTGTATTTCAGAATAATATTATATTACTTTTTTCTTACACGGCTACATGATATTGCATATAAGATTATTCTTCATTCAAAGTTGAGAGCGACAAAGAAATTTCACCCAAATGTATCATACTAGTAGATCAAGCAAGTCTCCTCAATTAATATTGTATTACTTGTCAATTCTATTATAGGAACCAAAGATTTTATCATGGAAACTGACCAGTACAACACAATGAAAGCAAACGCCATCCACATGACAAATGCACCTCTGACTTGGTCCATTAGTATAATATGTAAACTACAAAAGACATATACAATGGCGATAAAAGAAGAAAGTTGCTAGAGAACATGCCCTGGTATGTTGCTCCTCGTACAACCCAATTAATCATGCACAGAGCAGAAAACAGACGGCTTAGCAACTAAATTCATTTGAAACAATGAATCATTATAAAGATTCCTCTAGTTGCAGTCTCATTTCGATCCACTCAAGTAAACTTCACGATTAGTAATGTACTGACTAGTATTCATTGGTTTTTGTTCCTTAGTTCATTGAGTTCCCTCTCAATGTCCATGTCACGGAAAGGCGAAGAGACATTTGAGCTGCTAACAGCAGTTCTACCAGCAGGGAGCTCCCCTTTCTGCAGATGAAAATTCACATAAATGGACAAATAAACTATTCCTCAATCACCTATTCAAATTTCACGCTAATTGATATATGCTGATAATGCCAGAAAGTAAAATGATGCTGCAAATAATTCCTAGCAAATGCCACGCTAGATGTGTAACAAGCTGATATAAAGGGCATTGTCACAACTCATAAAAAAAGAAAAATATTTTTTGAAAGAAAAACCTAAAATCTGAAAACTTTATTCAGAGGTTACTATGATTGCAAGACACAATAGTTAAATTTTTACCGGGGACCTCCCTGACAATTCCTTCTTCAGAGTTGCAAGATCATCCTCTACTGATGAGCTCTCAAGCAGTACAAACTGCAGAAGGAAAACATGGTGTTCATTATAGCATCAAAACAATTTTGCTTGCAAGGAATAAATGTTTTCTACCTTTCCTTCTAGATCATCAGTCGTCAATTGATTAAGTGCTTCTGCTTGGGATTCCAGAGCCCATACTACAAAGAGAAGTAATGATTTGATTAATAAGTTTCAGATGTGTGCTCGTCTGCCTACTCTTAAATTGAACCTACTATATGTAAATTTTCACCATATTAAAAAATTCACAATAGATATACTTACATGAAAAAGGAAGACTTCTACTTTCAAAAGAAAATAAAATATGAGATTTCACAAAAAGAAAATTGACTAAAGTTCATGATTCACCACTACAGTATTAAGTTGGAGAGCGTAAGCAGCATCTGGAACAGAAATCCCAGTTGCACACAAGTTTACAGCAAAACGCTCATGCAAAAGCTGATTGCTAGGAAATGATCTTACACAGCAAAAGTAGATGTCATATTACACTTTACAACAAGAGTCAAATTAACTTACCTTTTTCCTCCATCTTTTCAAATGCTGCAAGAGCACTGCTTGTATCGACATTTCCCAGCATTTCACTAACTTTTGTTGCAGTTCTAGCAAAATAAAACCACAAGACTTAGCATGATGGATCATACAAGTGTTAGAATGTCTCTTGCTAGAAGAAATAGAGCACAGACTTTGCAGATTGTGCACGAGCTTTCAGAGTGTCTTTCTTTGACCTGGCCTCCTGTATCTTGCTCTCTAAAAGCTACAGAACAAGGAATTCAGAAAACCCATTTAACTGTCTTAATATTGCACTTGTCAAACTGAGTAAAAAATTGTGAAGCACATGCAGGATGCATCTTAGCACACCATAACTTGAACTATCAACATAATTACAAACAAGCTTCACCTAAATTACTAAAGTATCAAATGCCAGAATATAGGTAACTTTCCAAGCAACTAAAAGTGTTCATCATTTGTTTCAAACCAAAAAAAAAAAATTTGAAACATACCAAAGGTTAACGTTTTGAATTTTTTTTGCAAATAAAATTGGGTTTAGTCTAGTTTCAATTTCAAATTGAAACAAAATTTGGTTTTGGTTCTGTTTTTTGAAGTTCATGGAAAACTAACCTGAATAACCAAAATTTCAACATTTGTGATTTTATTTGTAAATTTGCTAATCTTGTATCTTTAGTTAGGTTAGTGGTTCAATTCAGTTTGAAACAAATGAACATTAGTAAAGGCTACAACAGCAAGAAAGAAAATGAAAGAATAAATTAAACACGTTTAGGACCCTCTTGACAGATATTTTGGATAGATCATGAAAACTAACTTAGACCTAGTAGAGTAGCTTTTCGAGCATGAGAAAGGACATGATTTTTCTAATTTTGCCAGTAGATAAAGATCATACATATATAAGATCATGCAAGGTTGAGAGTTGCTTTCCAGTCTAAAGTACCGCCAATAGTTTCTAGTTAACAAGAAAAGGTTGCAGAGGAAATCAAGAACTCAGGAAATCGATCACATATGCTCTCTGCTATACCACTAAAGTTATGTCAACAGAGTGTATAAAGCCAGATAATAAAAAATGCAGGTAAGTGAGAAAAAATTCTCAAAAAAATAAACCTGATAAGAAAACCAACCTCATAGAGAAAATTAAGCGGCAGGAAACAACAAATCAGAAAGATTCAGTCTGGCAAGAACTGACCTTAGTATTGGAGACAAGATTATCGACGACAGCTTTCTGTTGATCTAGCTGAGCTTTTAAAGAGCTTGCATTGTCCTTAAATGAATTAAAATAAAGAGAATCAGCAACATAAAACGACAAGGAGATGCATGCCAATTTCTATAGTACTCTATATTTTATACTGTAGGACATTGGATCAAATGGCTTACTATGTTCGCCAAAAAGGAGACAACAAGGAGATGCATGACAATTTCAACAATTCTGTATAGTCTGTACATCGGGACATCCATAAGTTTGGGATGCAGTTCAGCTTTGGCTATCACTTATCATGAGGAACAATTGTAGTGGACATCTTGCTTATTTGAAAATGTAAGACCATTCAAAATAAGATCAAATTGCTGATCAAAGGACATAGTAAAAACTTCAACTTAAAAATCCCAGTTGTTTGCATCAACATGAGTACTAAAGCAATATCCCTTACTGTCTGTGCATTTGCTCCCTTAGATTTGATGGTTCAATTCCAATGTATGGCATTTATGTATGTAATGTGACTTCTCAACCTTTAAATATATAGAACGAAAAACTAGTTAATAAACATGAGGAGAGTTGTCAATAACTTGCTCAGTTTGTTTCTTTTTAAGAATTAAGAAAAGAAAATTGCTCTAAGGACAACGATCCTTTTTAGGCAACATGCTTACCCAAGTCATAAGTAATAACTTAGAACATGATTCTTGGAATGAACAACAGATGATTAGCAGAAGCTCAGATTCAGAATAATGATTCTCAAACACCAAAACTATACATAAAAAAACATCAACCAAATTGTATGATACTGAATATTCCATCATAGGACAAGCAAAAAAAATGAAGAAGAAAAATAAAGAACCTCCGAACCAATAACAGAAACAAATAGCTAAATAGCATATGAATATTGAAGAATAACTACAATGCAAAATATGATAAACTTCCTGAGGATACCTACAGCATAAGATTTCCTCCTCTTGAGAGCCTCCCGTGCAAGGCCCTCATCTCCTTTTCCAAGAGCAAGCTGAGCCTTTCTATACCTGCATTTAGAGAGAAAAAAATAATTGATGGGGTATCTTTGCTATAGCAACTGTTACATCTTAATTTGGAACACCAATACTACCATTCATCAGATGCCTGCTGAGCAGCATTATACTTGTTCTCTAGCCGTTTCTGTGATGCTAATACCTTGAACATCGAAAAAGTGAAAAATACTTAAAAGGAAGGATAGTGATTCTAACTCATGGACCACATATGAATGTTCTTGCAGCCAGATGAAGATATGGTGCAGGAACCATACCAAAAGAAGGTAAAAAATGCTTAGTGTACTACTTGCCATTATATACATCTAAGGCTTGCCAATGTGCACAAACCTAGGAGGCACATGCAAGTGCCACAGCTCACAAGACTCACGAAATATGACTTGGTGCTTGTAGAAAGAGAATAATTTTAGTTACAGAAGCATCTACAATGGAAGACCTAAAAGTTGCAAGTGCTATTTGTTTTGACATTCCCATTCCCATTCTTAATAAACATTTACTCATACGTAATATTGCTAGCATTAATATTTACATAATCTGAGCTATCCTAAGATAGAGATAGATGATATGGAATTTGTGCAACATTATCCATGAATGTAAAAAATGACTTGCAGACCAGCATGCAGATAAGAAGGCCAACCTAGCATACACTCTAGAGTTTAGTGCATCATATGCAGAAGAGAACAGATACTTCAAATAAAAAGCAATGTGGGATACCTGTGCTGTAGCTTGGCGCATCTTTGTCAAATCATCATTCATTTCCAGAACAGCTTGGTCCAAAATCTTTTCTGGATCTTCCATAGAACTCAAAATAGCATTTGCATATGACTGAAAGGTTTTGACAAGGGCAAAGTTAGCCAATGACTGCTTTATGGAGGAAAAAAGAACAGAAAAATACCATAGAAAAGAAATAAATTGTAAGGCAAAATCTGACCTTGACTACCCTTGCTAACCGATCAAAAAGATTCATCTGAACAACGAGAGAACCTCCACCATATCGATGACATTTTAGCAGCTTAATTCTGGACGAGTTTATTTCTCTAGCTCTTAGGGATCCCACTATTATAAAAAAATAGGAAAAAACAATGAGCCTTGAAGATTTAACTGCTTTCTTGTATTAAAAAAATAATGTGCATTTAGAATAAACTTTAATGACAGGGGAAAAATTGCTAGAGTTTGGAGGCAACCACCTATTGGTTAAATAATCAACAGCATTCCTCCTTAGCAAACATACTTTCGAATATAGAATATTCTTAAACACGATAGGTGACGATAACAAAACCTGTCAGCCCTAGTTATATAAATCTACTGCTAAATTCTCCTTCACCAAGGCAATCAATCCATACTTTCCTGTCTCCATATCATTTTTGATCATTCATTAAAAAAAGGTCTAATGTTTGACTAAATATTGAAAATCAAAATTGAATTATTGAAATTGCATCCTACCACCATGTCATCATATCCATAAGCATCTATAACACGGTTATATATCACATCCATAAGCATTTAGACCAACCATTATGTCCAAGTCCGACAGTTAAATATCTCAAAAATGATGCATATTGCTGTTTCGTGTATATCAAAGATCAACCACTTGATTCAATCCTTGCTTCTACTCAATCCCTAGCGAATTACCTGATCGCATACCTCACAGCAAGCTGGAACTAAATGACATTTGAAAATTTAAATACCGTATATCGCAATTATATGCCTTTGAAATCATCCAGGAAGGCATGACAATTCAAGGGCCAACAAACCTAAATTCCATGTACGTAGTCATGAATCACCCGGAGACAAACCAATAGAGAAAATAATATATCAGAAATTCCACAAAAGAACTCCAAATAATATATCGCACCTCCTCTGTTTAAGAACGAGTTCCTCAGCATTTTGGTAACCAAAAGAACCCGCCGCGAGGGGGCAGCTCCATACGGAGAGGACGACGACGACGGTGGCGCAAAGCTCACAGACGCCTTCAACGCCATCCTCGTGGAGAAAAGAAGCCCTGTACGGATCGATCCGCAGCGATTTCTTGGCAATTTCTTACCGGAACCGGGGCACCGCCGCGACTGATCTGATCACTCTGATCGATCAATATCAACCACACGCACTTGATCTACTACCACAGCGGCTCTGATCGCCTGCCCACGCATCGGACGGAAGGTAGCTGGCTAGCTAGCAACCCAGCCAAAATCACGCCGAGATTCGTGTGACAGAAAGAACAGAACTCGTATCAGGTTTAATTAAAGTTGGAATTTTGAAACTTTAAATTTCAAGCGTACAGAAGTCAGGCTTCGATCGGTGAGTGAGTTCACAATGTTCATTGAAGACTCGGGACTGATCTTAGTTTAATTTGCCAACAATAAAGACGCGCAGCAAGCAGCAAGCAGCAGACACAACACACAGTGCTTGTGTTCATGGCCACGTTGGTGCTTCTGTGTACTGTACTTTGCCAATGTTGCTGTCTCGCTAAACTCGAACAGGCCTACCATTTCCATCCATGTCTGCAAAAGGACTAGCCATTTTGCAATCTTATCATAAGCACAAGTTGTTGAGTCACGTAGATTTGATTTATCAGAAATTCCTCACTATTATTTTGACCCCCCTTCCTCGTCCAAGTTCCCCTAATGGGCTACAAAGGGATATGATCATGACTGCAAAAGCTAGCAAAGCACAACAATAATTCCAGGTGAGGTGAAGTGAGAATTCCTCACATTCATTGCTTGCTGGCTGTTCACACATACATTCCTCATCTCTTGCTACATTGCTATAAAAAATAGAATCTGTAAATTTCATACATTAACGATGACGCCGCCGTCTCACACGGCCTCGACTTCAACGATCATTTATGGAAAATATACTAAATCAAAAAATTACAATTTTTTAAAGAAAAACATGAATAATGAAAAAAATAAATGGATATTAATAAATTAAGATCTCCATTTTAGTTATATACATTTTTAAGACTCTTCATTTTAGTTATATAAAAGGGATATTTTATAAAATTTTCAATTTATTACTCTATGCCAATTAAGGGAATATATTTTCAATTATAAAGAAAAGATTTTTAAAAAGTTGAAGAATTTAATGAATAATCAAATGAATTTTAAGATACGAATAATGAATGATAGTTAACATATTATTCTAAAAATTGATAAAATCTAAGAAAATCAAACAGGCAATAAGAAATCAATATTTTTGAGCAAGAGGTATAAAATAATATACTTTTAGTAAAAAAAATCTTTAGATATAATTATCATTAATACCTTTTTATGACGATCATTTTATAATTGTTAGACTCGAATATTAATAGAATAAATTTCTCACCATTCACTTTGCTTTTCTTTCATCGTCAAATAATTAATAGCTAGCTAGCAACTCACAAAGCTGCAGAATGATCTGTTGTAATAATTATGCACTACAATTACCGCAAACGTTTTCAACCTGTTCACTTTCCAAAGAGATAAGCACGATCAAACCGAGACTTCTCCCATTCCTTCATGGTAAATCATGCTCTGTTTTCACCCCAAAAAAAGCTGAATTACGTGGTTAATTGACATGATAACTGTAACGAAGCAGCTCACGTCGTTAGAAGGCTCGAGTTGTCCATGCATATATATCTTTGCTTCTTAGTTTTGTTTGTTTGTTTGGGTATAGTGCTAGATATATAGATATATGGCCTTTAAAAGATGCTTGCTTGCATGCATAACTGTTCGAGGGGCTAAATCTGAGGGCAAAAATGCATTTGCATTAGCAACGACACTTCCACTTGAGAAGGTAAAACAATTTCCCCAATCAATGTAGAGTAGGATCTTGTGGAGCTATGCAAACCTTTGCTCGAAACTAAGATAATTTTGAAATGACACCATCAACCTCTGTTTGTTTGTTTTTTCACTTATCTATTTGTTTGTTTGCAACTAACCTTTATCTTCCTTTCCCCCATGGGACACCGCAAACTTCCACTTAGCTTCCATGTATACAAATTCGGACAGGACACAGAGCACACATGCACGCGGCCAGCTTAATCTCAGACTTGCTCATTTGCCTATATGAATGAGATGAGATGATCCATGCAGCTGAAGAGAACGTGATTTTGACTGATTGGCTTCAATATATGGCTAGCTTGGCACGCGAAGAGAAAAAGAAAGAAAAAAATATATATAATAATTAGTTGTTTCCCACTCAGTGTGTGTCAGTGCATCCATGTCTGATCAAAAGTCAGGTCAGCCACTTCTTTTCCTAGAAGAATTGAGAAGGCCACCGTGTCAACTCAGAACACCTCAGAGAACACCTCATTGTTCACACTTCTTGCTGCCACATTTGCACCGATGAATTAATGGTTCACTTACCTCCGATCCGGTGCTCACGCTTAATCTGTTCATCTCATGATTAATTATATATATTTACGAGGAATAATTGAGAGAACTCTTAATTAAGAAGGATTGAATTGCTAAGGTATTTGATACTCCAAGGCATTAACAATATCTTAGGAAGCATGTGTGTGTGTGTGTGTATTTATACATATGCATGACCAGCTTCATCAAGTATATCCAGTTTAAGTACAAATTGAACTCGCAAACTTGAAAATAAATGCAAACATCACAGATTAATTATATAATAGAGCCCAAGAATATTAATTATAATTAGTGGTAGTTAATCCAGATTATTTGGGTTTCCACGCGCAAGCCCACACGACTGGATTCTCCTTCCACGTTAGGTACATGCCCGACGCCTCCCCCACCGCCGGCAGCAGTGACCATCCCGGCCGGTACCGCTTCAGCAACGCCTTCAAGTCGTCGATGACGTCGTCGCTGACGCCGAACGTCTCGAAGCCGCACCGCTCCAACCGTCGGCACCACTGCCTCCCTCTCTCCCTCCGCTCGCCGTCGACCACCGCGTCGGCGCCGCCCTCGCACGCCAGCAGCCCGACGAGGCTCCGGAAGCACTCCCTCTCCAGAGAAAGCCGCTCGTTGCACGTCGCGGGGAAGCTCTCCTCCAGCATATCGAAATAGGCGCCGTAGAACCGCAGGCACTCCTCGAAGGACTCCATGAACTCGCCGGCGGCGGCAAAGTCCGCCTCGTCCTCCACTACGGTCAAGACCCTCGGCCGCAGCGCCGCCGCTGCCCGTAGGAACGAATCCCTAGAATCCCCGGAGCCGGCGCGCCGAAGAGCTCCGACGCAGTTCACCGCGACGACCTCCCCGTCGCGGAGCTCGAGCTTCTCGGGGCGGAGTGCGTCGGCTAGGCGGGGCAGCGCGGGGGCGGCGACAGCGCGGAACTCGAGCGGCACGCCCATCAGCCGCGCGAACTTCTCGATGCGCGCGCCGATCTCAGACATGACGCCAGCGGCAGTGGAGGAGACGACGGTGAGACGGACGCGCGGGGCGTCTGCGTCGGCGCGCGAGGCGAGGGTCTCCAGGAGCGTGGGCCACTGGGTGCAGAAGGTGTTGCTGACGTCGACGATGTGGAGGGCGGGCTCACCATCGAGGGCCTGGAGGAGGGCGCCGTTGGCGGCGACATGGCCAAAAGTGGACCACGGGGCAGCCTCCTGGAACTTGAGGGCGAGGCGGCGGGTGGAGGCGAAGGAGACGGTGCGTTCGGCGACGGCGAGGGAGGTGCTGTAGCAGTGGTCGCCGGAGGCTGTGGCACGGCAGAAGAGGGCCTGTAGGAAGGCATAGGCGAGGCGCTGCTCGCAGTCGCCGTAGGGGGAGGCGAGCTCGTTGAGCATCCAGAGGAGGCGGTGTAGGTTGGCGGAGTCCTTGTCTGCGAAGGCGCGGGCACAGTCTCTGAGGAGGTCGGCGGCCCACGGTCTGGTAGGCTCGGCGGATAAGGGATCGGGGCCGAGGTCGAATTGGCGAGCGGACGTGATAGGAGGCGGTGGACTCTGCATGTTAAGTTTCAGTCGACGATCTCTCTCGGCGTCATACCATTTATGTTTATGCCATCGGAACTGGAGAAGGTGGTGAAATTGATTTAATACTTGGAGGGAGGCAGGAAGGCCAATAAATAGATGTAAAGGTGTCTTCTGTCATCTTACTACTCTCTTAATCTTTTTCGATCGATAAACTTTGTGAACGAATATATATATATATATATATATATATATATATATAGTGTAGTTGTGCTTGGGCATCTCTGCAGGCCTCTCTCCAGGTGATGTATTGTCACCTTTTCTTTTGCCGCGTGCCGAAACAGCTCAGCGCCGCCTTCTCCAAGCGCCGGCTGCCGTCTCCGACGACTGACCGGCACAATATCCAACAATTTCAAGGAATCCAACGCCTAGGAGTGCGCTGTGTGAAGCAAATCAATCGAGTTCAAGTCTCATCGTTTAAAAAATATATATCTGTTTCTGTGCTTCTTGCCATAGACGCTTTAGAGGAGGAAAGCTCAGCTCACTAAGTGAAGGAGCTAGGGTTATTATTATATTACAGATTGGGCAAGGGAGCTTATATATGTAATTTTTATCCAGACTATACGTAAAATTACATTGAGAATATGAAGCTTATTATATTACATTATTATTTCGTATACGTAAGGTGCTTTAATATAGTAGTGTAGTTGGTAATTTGAACTCTGATGAAGGTCATCGAGTATGCATGATGCCAATCCAATGTCAACTTCAGTCGTCTAATAAAAAACATCCTTAGAAATAATTAATTGCTGCATCGCACTATCAAATCTTTGCCATTTGTCTCCATATAATTAAAATGCTGTGTTATATTATATATATAGTCTACGTGTTATCCATTTTTCCTTGATATCGATCCTTTTAATTATTATTATTATTTTTTGGATTTGCCTATCATTGTGCTTCTTTAATCAAGTTGTGATGGTCGTTTTATATTTAAGAGAAAAAATTCATTTTGTCCTAAAGTCACAATTTACCCCCTTTTTTGTCCCTAATTTCCACTCCGTTCTCAAGTTGGTGAACCACAGACAAATGCATGCAAACAGACCAGCCATTAGAGGAAGAATTAGAAGATCATAACGGAGTCAAAACCCAAAGAAACACCACATTAATTATTTTCAGAGAAATGGAATTTTAAACAATTTGGAAGTAGATGCATGAAGCTGAGAAAAAGATGAACAGAAAGCAACAAGCAAGCCATTAGGGGCAATAACTAAAAGACTAAACAAGCAAACGCCCAAACAAGTATCTTGCTCCTTAGTTATTCCACCGATGAGGTTTCACAAAATGACAAGGCCAACACTTTTCCAATCATTAGAAGTTTGTCGAGCAAAAACTAAAGATCATGCTGGAGAAATTGCCTTCCTACTGTAGCAAAAAGCTAGGCGCTGTTCCAGTTCTGCTCAAAGAAAGGGGAAAAGCTAGGTGAGTTTTTTAGAACACTGGTGATGATAAACCTGTAGTACATATGATGGCTGGTAGCTCTCGAAAGTTATGCAATCTCTGCAAAAGCAAAGATGATTTTGTTGCAGAGTCACTTTATTGAATGATTGAACGTAGGTTATCATTTCCTACCACATGCAAAGAGAGATGAATCGATGGAGAACTTGACTGATCATGCAAGTAAAATTTAACCATTGAAAAAATTTAGTGATCTATTTAAAAAGAAGACTGATACATTAATTATATTGTTTAGTTTTATCCTAAAACTTTCTTTTTGGAGCAAAAATATTTATACAGTTCTTATATGAGTGCAAAGATGTTTTTTCTTCTTTGTGATAATTATTTATACAGTTCTCATACGTGTATGCTCTGTTACTGCCGAATGAATCTGATGTAGAAACATATGTTTGCACGTACACTGGTAATCTCGCAGAGAACATGACTCCACAAATGAAGTGTTTCTGAAGTTATAAACACCATCTGCCCTCAGTTTTAGAAGCATTCTAATGGACCTAAAATAAATTTGAATATTTTTTAAAATTATGAATTTTCTGTCCCTCTTTAGTTTTTTAAAGTCGTTCCATTTTTAAATGAGCATTGTAGAAATTCCTTATGAGTTGCCTTTACTTTTGATGTTCATAAAACCAAATATAAAAATGAAAAGTGAGCATGCATTCTATTTTACAATCCAAAACTAACAAATACATTTTCTTATTCCATTCCTTATCAATTTTTTTTAAATATGAGTGCCTGAGACTTTAAATTGATGTAGAGCAAAAGAGGAAGAGGTTGCCATGGTAGAAATATACTATGAAAGAAAGACCTTCACTCATATGTCTTAAAGAGTATCTTCATCTTCTTTAGGGCTTCACTATTTGATGGATTTCTTCGATCATGAGTATTGTTAATTACATGCATGTTGCATGAGAACAGCCATTCTCAGCAACAAAGTTGGTTCTTGATTTTATATCCATTATCTTCACACCTCTTCATCCTCTTAACCTATGCCTTTTTTTTAAGGGACCAATACACCAAAGTCATTAGTAGAGTAACAAAAGTTTGCCATCCCAAGGAGTTTTTTGACTTTACACATTGTCTACAACACATTATTCCCTCTAATGTTGTCCCAAAGTATTCTATACAGTATAAGATGTGAAGAATCTCTAATTTCAGTATCTGATCTGTGCATGTTACTCTCCTTGCAAGTTACTGCTACCCTCCTCGACAATGGTCCAAGCTTAAGTTCTTTCATCATGGTCATTTTACAGTCATTAGTTTATGCTAATGTTGGTTTGCTTTATATTTTGATCTATTTAGCTTGCACATTTATTAGTTGTTATATGAATTTTGGGGTAAACTAAATTTCCCTTTAATAGTGAGACAAGTAATTCTGTGTCCAATGAAGAAGTCAATTCTTTTGATACTAACTATACTTATAATGCACTCTAGTTAGCGAATAGAAAGAAAAATCACTATGTATGTGCAATAGTGACAGAAGATAATATAAAAACAAAAAAGACTCACAAATATGATTGTCAATAAGACTACTAATTAAATGGCATAAAAATTGGATGTTATTAATAAGATTCATCATTTCATGAAGACGTCCTATATATAGAATATTCATGTATCTAAGTATTTTCAACAACCTTATAGATGAGTTAATTGGTGCATAAATTGTTGACTTAATTCTTGATTTTTTCGATATTTTTGTGTAAACTCTTAGTTGGCAAGAGAAGGTAATATTGTGTTTTCGTAGATGGAAATAGGAGAGAAAAATAAAGGAAAAGAAAAAAATTCTGTTGCATACTTGGAAGAATGCAGAGAGAAGAAGGAACTTATTCCAATCAATTCCTTCATTTTATTTCTGCTCAAATCAGGTGAAAAGGAGGAAATTAAACAACATTTTAATCATCTAAAACACCCAGACAAATGAATGATATCATGATTCGTTCGATTTCTTCCAAAAAAAAAAAGATCTGAGAGTTGGTCATCTGTTGAGATCAGATCTCACATCTTTAGGCCACTAATCCAACCTGATGCATTCACCTCTCTGTAAAGGTTTTGTTCATCATCAATCTGAGAATAATCATGAAACATCAGACTTCAAAAACTAGATTTTCCTTCATCAATAATTGCCGAGTACAAGCTGCATCCTGGCTCATAAAAAGTTGCAGTTGCTCCTCTGTCATATTCTTTTGCCACCTAATCTAAATCAGAGATCTACTAGCTGCCTTCATTTCAATCATGCTTCTGGAATCCATGCAATGAGCACAATCACTTGCACCATGAAGAAAACAACCCCCCTAATGATCATGTCTTCTCTATCCCTACTGACTCTAATTGCTTTTAGCCCTTCTTAGGCTTCACCTCATAATTATGACTCATGATCCAATTCTTTATCAACTTGTCAATGCTTTACTCATCTATGCTTAGTCCATGAGTTTCCTCTCTCTCTTGTCATTCTGTAGGGTGAAAGAATCAATATTTTTTTTCGAAGATTAAGACCATGAGCAAGCTGACCATGCTATCTTTGATTTTTTTTTAACAAAATATTTCCACTTGTTCTTCTTTCATTCTCCTTTATGGATGGCAAAATATTTCTCTATATCTTGTCTTCCCTTGTTGATCTGTATTAGTTACAACCTACAGATCATCATCCTAAGTATATTTTACAAAAAGGAATTAGAATAGGATTAACTTATAAAAAGTGTTTGTAGTTACACCAACAACACCTAAGCATGCAAGACCCACATCTGAATTGCTGCATAGCACCAAGTAGATAAATTAGTTCTTTAATCTTTGAAGGTCCTCATGGTTTCTAGGAAAAGAGAGACAAAAACTTTTCCTCTTTGATTTCATATTTCCAATTGTTGGTTAACCTCTCATTCTATGGAATGATGCCAAAGCAAAAGTGTCGCACAATAAACAAAAGAAAGCAAAGGAAAAGGAGCATTTGGTGCTCAGAAACTCTTAACAGTACTGAACAGCTCAATCCTTGCGACTTGAATCCACAGATGAGCTCCATCACCCTCCCCTCCATCTCTGTCGAGCATTCCTTCCCTCTTAATGCAAGATCAAAAGAATCCACAGACAAGGCAAGAAAGGTCCTAAGTAACTTGTAATTCTTTTTGTTTGTCAATCAATGTAATATATACTTTCTTAATAATTTTACGTTTTACTCGATCAATCTTTCCAGAAAGCCATGGTACCAAAGGTTGATGGAGGTTGTGATTCTATGGAAGAGTGCGGGAAAGTCTCCAGCAGTAGAACCAAGAACGGGTTCAGCAAACACCGGCAAGCCAAAGTTGAGGAAATGCTCCTCTTTGAAGGTTGCGACTTCCTTCACTCGAGTGTGTTTTTGCGCTCCGATCTCATCCTACAATGAGGTGTTTCGCACCGATGTGCCCCCGAGAAGGAGCTTCAGCTATCCATCGTCGAAAGCCTTTGCACCACCGTTGCCTCGGGTTATCAGCACGACGAATTCAGTGGAAATGAGGAGAGTTTTCAGGGGCAAGTCGCTGACAGATGATACATTGATGAGGAGGTTTGTGGTGGAGGAGGAAGCAATGATGCAGCTGAAGAGAAGGAACCAGATGGAATTTATGAGGAAGAGGAACGCCATGAGGAGGAAGAAGCTTGGGCCTAGTCCTCTCTGTAGAATGGTAATGGCTGGAGAAGATTTATTATTTTAAATTTGTTTTTCGCGGAAGTACTAATCTATGAAACTGGAAACATTCTTCTTGGCCTGCGATTAATTTGGTGGTCTCTATGGTCATGTTCTTGAGCATGAATCTATCTTTCATTTGTTTCTCCTCCTCATACTTCATATCTTGCTTAATTATTTAAGAAAAGAAAAAGATGTGTGACGCTGTGAGATTTGAGTGCTTCAAACAAAATACTTGAATTGATGAGGACTAGGACTCTGCTTGGTTAGAGACTGCACTTTGCGTGTAATATACTTTGCCATTTGGAGGTAACTCGATGGCAATTTTTATTCAAGGTCCACACCTAAGATCATATAATAAACAAGCCGTAGCTAAAATACTGAAACCATCGCATCGACGAATGTTTCGAATATCACTGATAACAAAAGCATGCATGCAGGAAGATTACTCATACGATCGATCACTGTCACTCGCGTGCAACAACCACCAGCTTTTTGCCAATGTTTTGACCCTCGAAAAGGCCCACAAATGATGCAGGTGCTGCTTCGAGACCCTCCGCTACGTCTTCCAAGTACTTGATGGTTCCCTCTTTCACGTACTTCACGACCTTCTCCTCAAACTCCCGGTACATGTGTTGGTATTGAAGTACATTGAAACCCTGCAAGCGAATACACTTGGGAATGACCAAGGTGAAGTTGCGCATGCCTTGTACCGTTTCTAGGTTGTATTGCGAAATCAATCCGCACACGGTCACTCGGCCTCGAAGTTTCATGTTGCCAAGAGCAGCGTCGAGCATTGCTCCGCCCACATTGTCGAAGTATATGTCGATGCCCTCTGGAAAGTACCTGACAACAAAATTTTTGGAGGAGGCTTCAGAGTATGCTTAATTTCTCTAATCACTGAGAGTTGTTGTCTACTCAAATTCAGTATATATGTTCGAGATTAACCTTTTCAACGCAGCATCCAGATCAGATTCTTTCTTATAGTTGAATGCCTCGTCAAAGCCAAACTTGTCCTTTAGGAAATTGACCTGAAGTGCAAGGGTGATGTCGAATGATTTTCAGAGAAAACAGTTAAATTCTTTTTCTTCAGAAATGAGAAATGCTTGGAAGTTAGTGCTGTCAAAAAATTAAAACCTTTTCATCGGAACCTGCACTTCCAACGACATAGCAGCCCAAAAGCTTGGCAAATTGCCCCACGAGCTGCCCAACAGCACCTGACGCAGCTGAAACGAACACATGTTCCCCTTCCTTGGGAGAGCTTATCTCATGGAACCCTACGTAGGCTGTGAGGCCTGCCAAACCTGCACACCACAATAGTCAGGCATCCTGTTCATCCTTTCTAAATACTGACGTTTTGATTAGATCATAAAGCTCCAACTTGAGTTGGCTGAAACCAAATTCAGTATATAGCGCAATTAGTCAAATGGGTCTGACCATCATGCCCGCCTGGGCTTCCACGCCCTCAATGGGCTGAATCAAGTTCAGGCCATTGAGACTTAGCAACTCACCAAGAAGGCCAGTGTAGTAAGAGAGAGGAACATCAGTGTAGTTGATCTTGAAAAGGGTCTCCTTTGGTGTAATGAGACTGTACTCTTCCCAACAAGTTAACCCCCACACGTAGTCTCCTGCTTTAAATTCCGGATGTGTAGAATCAACGACTTTAGCCACGCCATAACCAGGCACAGGCTGCAAAGGATGAAGAAAGACCAGGGATAAACATAGATAATTGCTAATAAAATTCCGGATGGTTAGAGTTGAAGCTGTCTAAAGCAAAGAGAGTTGGAACTAGTCAATAATGATAATGGCATACCAAGCCAGGAGTGCTAAGGTGATTGCTGCCCCTTTGGGGCCTGGACATGATCGCGCGGCCGTATGGGTCGCAGGAGAGGTAGAGGTTCTTGACGAGCACCGCCGAGGACGATGCTTCAGGGACCTTCAGAATGATAGTTTCCGTCGTCACAAGCTCCATGTGGCCTTCTGTCGGCGCCTCCCCTGGCTCTATGTATCGCCTCAACAGCACCTTTTTGTTCACCACCTCCACTGCCATTGCACTTACTTCTCTCCCGAGCTTAATGTTCTCGCTGAATTCACTGCTGTAGGTGATAGGTTTCGGTGATGTGAGTGCTATATATATACACATAGGAAGCGCAGTTGATTGGTAATGGTCCTCTGTAGACTGTAGCACATGCATTCGACTGTAGCACATGAATTCGTATGCTCAAGCGTCACTACCTTGACTGCTGGGTTGCAGCCCCGTCTCTGTTACCACTGGATAGTGATCCTTCCTTCAAATTAGCAGCCACACACGTCTGCCCAAACGTCAGTCGTTTATTTATTAAATGACTAAGCGTCGCAATTTGCCTAACTCTCAGCAATTTTTATTAAATAAATGATCGCACGGTGCGGCTCAAATTGATGTTAGTGAGCGAGATGTAGCTTAAACTCGAACTAAATGTAAATTCCACTCAAATTGATGTTGATAAATCAAACATTAGAAGTGATATACTAATAAGAAATTCCAGCCACATCGTATTATACTAGACAACACCGGCAAAACATATTATTCGACCCACTGATCGACATGGCACAGACACCAAATCGCAGTTGACTGGATACTTTGAAGGTAAAGCAATATGCTGGTGTGAGCTACAAGAGTAACACCAAATCGGTGAAACTGTGAATACTGGATATACCCTAAAATTGAAGTTATTGTTAAAGTCAGTTTCCAAAAAGGCTGCGCCTATTCACACAAGTTGCAAAGTAGACAATATATATATATATATATATATATAAACTTGAACTCTAAAATAATCTGATAATATTTTTGCCTTATTTACCATATATTATGTTCAACAGCAGTTCCAATATAGTGATTTGTTTCGAGTACAGGACCAACATACTATTTACTTTTCTTTTTTTCCCTTTGGAGATACGACCATCAAAAGCAAGGACCCATAACAAATACTCCAGCAACTCAGGCTCAACCCCAAAAATTAAAGTCCAACGCGCATGATGGATGTATTGGCACCAAAACCAACAGTGGCACTGTGAGTAGTGGATTGGCTGACACGAATCTTTTACCATGCAAAGAAAAAAAAAAGAAACAGAAAGCAGGAACACTAGTAAAATGCCTCTAGACCGTACTAGTAGAGGTTGCTGGTTTCCCTCGGCCCAGTGTGAATCCCTTGGTACCATCTGGCATCCGAGGGCCAGGAGGTTGCTTGTTACCAACAAGTTGTTCGCGATCAGAATGGATAGAATGACTAGATGGCGGGGTGCCAACCAGATGGCCTCCCCCACGATTATTGTTGAGATGTTGGCTGCGCCCTCGTCTCCCTCCACGGCCCCGACCCCTCCCTCGTCTTAGTGCTCCATCTTTTTCATTGAAATTCTCATCATTCTGTCCAACATATTTAACCAGAGTTAGGAAAATAGACCCTAGAATATCATATTTGAACAGCTACAAAATGTCTGATATCTAGTAAAGTTGCTTCATGTTTATTAGAGAAGATATATTAAAAGGTCAACTGAACTTTGCAAACAATATTGACCAAAACCAAAAGAATGCTCAGAAAATTCATAGGAACAAGCATGTGCTTACTTCATGGTCATGTGACACTTCAGATGAGTGATAGGCATCACCAACCAGCCTTTCATTTGATTGGTTTGATGTTGAGACATCCTCTTCTCCGTTGAAATCACCTTCCTGTCCTCTTCTTCCTCGAGCTGGCCCATGTTTTGTCTAATTCGAAAATAGCAGTTGCGAACATTTATACAAGAAAATCAATCCATGCATTGACTAAGCATAAACTACAGTTGCACAAAAGAAAAAAAAATCATCCACATCGATAGTAAACTGCTTGATAAAATAAGCAAACAGCAAATAACAAAGAAATTCTATACCACCGGCACCGAGACTTCCTGAGTCAATAAATAAGAAAATTTACAAGAAAAAAACTAAATTTATTTACTTCCTTTTGTAACCTAGTAGGGAACCTGTATGAGGACCTCTTGTGTCCATGAGTTTGGATCGTGTGCATGGATGAAATACAACTCAGGAATAGAAATGCTGAGATAGTTTTCAGCAGAGGAGTGCAGGATAGTAGTGCAAGATAAGCCTAAATGATCATAACAAGTCATAACTATATTTTCATAGAAAACCTAAATTATCATAACAGTTGCAATAACAATTTGCAAGACAGCTTGGAATCTCCATGTCACCTAAAGCTAGCCCTTGATATGGAAGTGGAGAATGACAATTGTACATCAAGAGAACATTTTGAATTACAATAAAAGGTGAAATAAATAAAATGAATAAATAAAAGGGAGAATGCAAGGAAATTTGTGGTGAAAGTGAAAGCAACACGATTGATGGCAATGATTACCAAGAATTTAGGAAACAATTTAACTCTGAGTCCATTTCTCCAATTCTTCTCATCGTTGAGTTCAGCAACCTGCATGACAAAAATAATTGGTCACCTGATTATGTCATAAAAAATGCAAAATGTTTAAAAGGCAGTTGGATTATCAAGCATACTGCTTTTTCAGCATCTTCAATAGACTCATACTCCACAAATGCATGCAACTGCCAAAAAAAATGAGAACATGATCAGAAGATTACAGACAACATACATGAGTTGAATGAGAGAATTTTGCATGGGACTACAAGTCAAAAACAATACACTTCATGACAAACATAATGAAGTTTCCTTGAATAGGTTTGCTGTAACATGTCCCTGGAGTTTTATGATAGTCAAAATGCTCCCTGTAGTTTCAAAACTCAAATCTTGTTGCTCCTAAGCCATTAACAATGCTATCGTGTCATCATTCCTTGGGGACCTCACAGTCAAAATGCTCCCCATAGTCAAAATAATACTGGCAAATATGTGGCCTCATTTCCTTAGGGTTGTAAACTATCATATCTTCAATCCGCTAAATCAACGGTATTAGTAGTTGGCAGATAAAATGAAAAGACTTTTCAGGGAGGGCATCTACAACATAAATGTTCATGTTTATTTAACAATGCAACCTAGCAACTGTACAACAAAAAGATGAAAATGCATACTCTGTTGCCAAAGAGCATTTCCAGTCGTGTTGGTTTATTATTTGCAGCAGCTGTTCCATTGGCAGTTTGTGGATAACATGTACGTATTGTCTTCACACTAGATAACATATATCACGTTATTTAAATAGCATATTCATACAGTATTAAAAAAATAACAAGATGATTTACCAGCCAACAGATGAGAATATCTTCATAAGATTCTGGTAACAATGGTCCTCTGGCAAGTTTTCAGCCACAACAATGCGAGACTAGGGGAATAAAAAAGATAAAAGTGAAAAGAATAATACCTTAAGCAGAAAAATGCCCATAGAAAATTAAATTCACCTGCAACATTTCCAAGTCCGACTCTGTAAATGGCTGTTGACGCCTAACTCTCTTCCCATCATCACTTACAACCTGTAATTTGACTCAAATATAACGACTAAAGCCAATAAAGAGAGCTTTGATATGTCTAATATAAAATCAGTGAGCAATAAGTAGCTTATCAGATAAACTTACCAGTTTTGATGATGTTCGGAGTGCCATAGCAAGCTGTGAGTTGTTGGGAACCAAGGATTTAATCTTCTTAAATGCTGCTACAACTGATATTGGCACTGCAGATAGTAAACAATCACATGATCAAGTAATCTCTATTCAGAACTTACTTAATTCCTCAAACATAGATGTTTGAAAACTATACTATTCAGAATATCCATGTTGTTTGCATAACCAGTCAAGTGGATAAGAACAGAAGTTTCATTTTTTCAGCTAAATAGCTCAGCAGAGTTAAATGCATCAATGTCATGTTGATATATAGATCGTATGCTTACAGTTGAACCAAGTTTATACATAAGATAATGTGATTAATTGTATTCAATTAGTTTACTGGTATTTTTAAAAGGTTAAAATTATTTAATTCCAATTGCCTTTCTCTCTCCATGGACTTTTCCCTGATTCCTCTCCCACAACCCACAACATCGGCCGCCTACCTGCCGCTGCCCCTCCCTTTGATAGTACTCTTCTCCTTCTCCCCTCTCCTCCCTTCTCTCCCTCAGTCTCTCCTCTCCTCTCCCTCTCTGTCTCCATCCACCCCTATGTTGAATTTGGTGTTGAGCCAGTCAGTGGGCAAAGTGGCATATTCCACCCATCTTGATCAGCATGGCTTGACACTTTGTACCATTGTCTACACTATACTATCAAAATATTTCACTCATTTTTTAAATATAAAAAAACATAAACTGTCTGGCAGCATTACTGATCTCTACCGAGAAAACATCATTATTGCTCTTATCTAAAGCATGTGTTCCTTGCAAAGAAATTAACTCATGGAGCTCATCTTAAACCATGTAGAGCTAAATTCAAGTCATTAATCTAATTCAGATCCTTTTTAAAAAGGATACTCAACTAAAGATATTTTGGCTTGATTCAAGACTTTAAACATAACAATGATTATAAACTATATGCATCTAATAATCTAAATAAGAACAGCATAGAGAAAAAGTAAAACTTTACCAATGTTTACTAATATTAACTCAATTGACTATGAAATTAATATATTTTCTATTTTTGCAGATAAATTGGTTAAGTATAAGAAGATTAGAGAGGTGAAGTTGGAACAAAACTATATTGAGGCATCTTACCTAGAGTTGTATTGTGTGTCAATACATATTGAAAATTTGATACCAATATCATACAATCTTGATCAGACAGTTAAATGAAAGTTTGGACCTTTTTCTGATATTGTATAATTTAAGTGTAGCGTAGTGATTATTTTATTTATGATAATTAATCAAGGAAAAAAAACATGTTACTGCAACTAAGGTACCAAGCTCAGTTGACCAACACAACAATTGAGTTGGGTTGTGCCCAGTAGTTTTAGGTCATCCTTTAAAACAAAAAATCTATAAGAAAGGCATTCCTTGCAAAAAGAAGCCACAAAGTTAATTACATCTCAATAAAAGCCAACAAGAAAAGAACAAAATAAATGTTCAGATTTTTTTTACCGAATCCATCAGGATCTTTACTGATAAACCTCATCAAATGTTCAGTTGTAGCAAGGTTTGCATCACTGAAATAATACTCAACCTGTCCATGACAAAAATATTCATTTCAAGAAGAGACGGATTACATCACAAATAATTATACGATGAAATGCATACAGCTAATAAAAAGTGAGTATTTTGACACAATAAAATGGAGGTTCAAAAAACTTGATGTAGAGTACATGGATATTCTTAGTTCAACAAAGATTTAGGACATAAATGATGATAAACTTAGTGGAAGCCGAACAGAATAGTAACTGGAAGAATGAAAAAGTATGGATTATGGTGCAGAATGAACAAAAAAGATGATGACCACAATTCATCAGCAAGGGAACTTCAACTTCTTACATCATAAAGAGATTTAAGCACAAAAGCAGAATGTTAGATCCAAATTGGAAACTTAACAAATAAGATGGCCATCTTAGCTAAAATCAAACTTCATATTAAATGGTAATGGCAAGGTACTAACATGTAAAGAAACATAATACTGTATATTTATATGTTCTACAGTCAACCATTTTGAGCATTTATTAAACCCTACTGAAAGCCACTTTTCCCAAATCCCATTCTTATTTAAAAAAAGAAATGCAGTCAAGAGAAAAATAAGACACAAACACAGAAAGAAAGAAATAGTAGCTAGTTTGAAAAGGAAAAGAAGAAAATAACACAGTAGTGATCTGAAATCAAATAACTAGATAAAAAATAGAATACTCTGTACATGATAATAGGAACACTAGGAGGAATAAGTTTACAGTTCAAAAGTTGGAAATACATGTCCATATTAAGATTGTAAATCAAAGGACATAAAAATATTGAAATTGTAACTGTCACAACCCGGTGGTTAGAGTTGAGCAAGCAGACAATAAAGTTTGTTTTCCATTGTTTGGCTTAGAATCATGACATGGAAGGATAGGTGTATAGTTTCTTCTACTTCATGCAAAACTGTAGAAAAGTTGCCAGAATGCAGAGAACTAATCTTATCTCCTTCACCCAAAATGATTAAAAGAAGGTATATTTTCACCCGTTTCATCTAAAATTGGAGAAAAATTGCTGAACAGAGAAAACTACGTAGCTACATATGTCTTCTTTCCAGTTTTAGCATTCTGCTTGTATAAAGAGATGAGTACTAAGGAGAGCAAATAAGACAAACACAGACAGAAAAGGAAAAAGTTGCCAGACTGAAATAGGAACGAGGCAAATAAGATGATAATGATCTGAAATCAAATAAATGAATAAGAAAGATAATATTGTGTGGTATTACAAACCCCAGGAGGGATATGTTTAACAGTTAAAAAGTAAGAAATATTTGTTTATATTAAGATTCTAAAACAAAGGAGATAGAAACGCAGAAATTGAGACTGTGACAACCTGGTAGGTCAGCCTGTAACAGCTGAGCAAGAAGAACATAGAAAGTTCGTTTTCTATTGTATGACCAAAATTCTGATGCACGAAGGGTATAGTTTCTTCCATTTCATCCAAAATTGGAGAAGTGGCTGTAATGGACAAACAACCTTTTCTCCTTCATACTGCCAATAGTGGATATAATGGCAATGCAAGGTACATATTTCTAGATCCTATCTCTTTGCTCCACTTTTATTTGATAGAAACAAGAAATAAAGGGTTCAATGTTCTATTAATATTTCTTACTTCTGTTTTCTCTACATTGGTTTTCTTCCTTTCCTATTTTTCTCACCTCTTCTGCCCTTGCTTGTTTCTAATCATAATACATTATGGTCCACTTCGGATGGAAGATGAAGGGGAGGCCAAAAAAAATGTCGATAAATGATGTTCTACACAATTTTTTCATCCAAGAAAATGAACCCTAAGGGTCTATTTCCTAGGAGAACTGGTGAGGAAAGAAAATACCAATGATCAAAACCTTAGGTATTTACTGCTAAAAAAGTAAATTATCTTTCTATCATCTATAGTTTCTCAACTCCATTTTCTCCAAGTAAACTAGTCCTATGTAAATGACTAAACTTCATATGAGAGCTAAATAATTGGAATATGTCAAGTACAGTGGTGTTATCAAGCCAGTAATAATTGATAATTCTACTAGATGTTGTGTTATCAAACAATACGTGTCATAGTATTAGTAACACTCAAGCAGTTCAAAAGGGTTGTCTCCTAAATTTACTGACAAAACCAATGAAACACCATGTATGTTTCGAGAAATGTCAATTCTAGTACATCATACATGAACCCAATATCGATAAGGAAATCAAACATAGGAACTCATGAGTGCTTGAGGCAGAGTCAACCAGACCTGCTTCGTGATCTTTTGGATAACTTCCTCCGAAATTCCGTCCCTCTCCTGAGGGGTTCGTTCAGAGTCAGCGCTTGTATGTGCACCCTCATGATCCTTAAATCCACCTGGCTGCGCAGCTCCGTAGTACTCGAACGAACTCGAGCTGGGAGTAAAATAAGTTGGGCTGGGAGGCGCCTGGTGGAATACGTGCATCACAGGGTGCGCCGCAGGAGCATGCCCATGGCGAATCGGCACTGAGGAAGGAGAGGGGAGCTGCGTGGAGCGGGGGACGAACTCTGCTGCCTGTGCGTTGAGGCGGCTGGAGGAGAGGGACCGCGAGAGGGACGAATCACCGGACTCCGTCGGAGATCCATCGTCGCCGCCGCCGGGGACGGAGGAGATGGCGCGGGCCTCGGGGGTTCCTAGGGTTTGCTCCAGGATTTCTTCGGCCATCGATCTAGACACCCTTCCAAGTCCACTTGGGCTTCAATGAGTCCAGTACTTATATAGCTGCTTGGAACCGTGTCAGATTGACTGACACCCGTCTTCCTTAAGGCCTTACTAAGGGCTTACCGTTTGGATTTTCTGGCTGTCATACAACCTCCGTACAAGTAAAAAATACGCCCACGTGGCAGTTTTCTATTGCATCCGAATCGAATTCCGAACTTGGAACAGAAAATGTTCTCGGCTCTAATCAGAGGTAATCCGCACGTGATCAGGTAATAGTAAGTAATAATAAAGTTAATTTATTTATTATTTATCTTTCATCTATTTTCAAATGTTCAACTAGGACGTGATTAGTGGCATCAAAAAAGTCATAAGCGTTTTAAAATAAATATTAGTATGAAAATGTTATTAGTGTACATAATTGTAGTAGGTTTTTAACACCTGTGTTAATTAAAAACAAAGTTTACAAAGTAAAATAATGGAATTGGAGAGTTTAGATGGATTCATTTGTCTCATGAATCAGAAACAAAGTAATTAAGCATGTAGTATAAGGTATGACAAGATATATAGGCACTCGAATATTGTGGATGTTCTATAGAGCTATTAACACCGTTCAAATTGAAAGGGCTGGAAGCAATTTCAGTTATCATAAAATGAAAATGATGATTGAAACATTCCTTTGCTGCTTTTGGATATGTGAAAATTATACCCAAATTTCCAAAATAAATAAGCATGCATGTTCCATTCAAAGCTTATCTACAAGGGAGGATTTTACACCATGGTGCAACATGCTGCACGTCGGAAGGCACAAAAGCCAAGAGCAAGAGCAAAACCAGAAGCCCGACGGGAAGGAGCAGCAGCATAGAGGGAGGGGGCGGCAATGGCGGCAGAACAAGTGGGAGCACCAACAAGAACGCAGCGAACAAGAGCAGCAACAACAGGGATTTCATGATATATCATGAAATAGTCGCAGCAGCAGCAGCAGCAGCAGCAGCTCTGAGCTGAGGCTCATAGGGTGGATGACCAGGTGGAGCTGCAGATCAGTTACGTTGTTGCCAATGCCTGATCTTCTGCATATTGTGATCGGCGCGACCTGGGATTTAATTTTCTCTCTCAATGAATTAATCGGTGGGTGCAGATACACTGCACTGGCTGGAGGCGTCTTTTGAACGTACGTGGAGCTCCCATTCGAGTTGGGATGGTGGAGGTTCTTCTCCCCTAGCCATCTGCCATTCGTCCTCCATTCCCTGTTCCTTTCCACACCCGGCCCACATGCAACAACCTTATCAAAACAACATAAGAGCCAACCTTCAGTACGAAATCCCTAAAGGTGCCCATCGTTCAAAATTGAGTTCATAAGAAGATGCGGGCAATGGACTTGTCCATCATTCAAAATTTCATTGTCAAATAAGATAAACTTGGATTATACCATTCTGCTTTTTTTTTTACTGTGAGATTGTGCTTGTGTGGTGTGTTTGAGTAATTTTATGGGACATGAAGATGTTGTGATCGGTTGGCTTCGAGGAAGAGGTGATTCAACATTCCGGACGCATTGATATCTAGTCTTAATTAAAGGATGAATAGAGAGTGGATTTGAGCATCTGACTTATCGAGATTGCTCATGATAATGCTTCTTTGATAGTGTCGATACCAAAAAATGATGATAGAGGATGTTAATCTAAAAAGTGATTTCAAAGCTATTTCGATCTTAACAAATGGTATCGAATATGCATGTTTTCAAATCAAAAGGCTAATGCTGATATGGTCTCATAGTTTGTAGGATTGACAAATGGGAAAATAGATTTTGTTTGAGCATATGACCAGAAACTTCAACAAATATCTCGAATGATTTTTCATTTTAACGTTTGAACGGATGCATAAAATCTCTGAAGGAGACACCTTATACATATCACATATACATCTAATTAATAACTTATGCTCCCTTTCTGCACGAGATTGGTGCTTTAATGATTCAAAACCACAAGCGTTTGTATTATATTGTCTATTTAATATAGTGTATGATATACTTAGTATACAATATCTTATAATTAACAATACATAAATCATTTACCTTTCTTAATTATACTAATTGTCATATATATGTATTCAGCAGAGTTCTTCTTAATGAGAAGTAATTTGTTAAGTAGATAAATTCCCTTATGAATATAGACTTCTTGGAAGAATAAAATGAAATGTGTCGATCTGATTTTCCAAAAATGGAAAAGAAAATACTGGTAAATAGAGATAAATTGAAGGAAAAAAAATGCTATCTTGATGCATAAACATGTTTTAGAGAGTGCACTTCAACAGTCAATATTGATATGCTTCAGTTGTTTTCTTTTTCCTTTTTTTTTCTCTTTCAGCTATTTTCTCTAGTAATTCATGCAAATCAGATAGAATATAGATAAGCTCTGAACATCCATATCAGTCGTTCTCTTCCCCCAGAAGAAGCTCGCAATTTCATCTAACATAAAAACCCACTTATCAAACAAATTCTAAGGGATTTGATCTGCACATGTTAATATGATGTTTTTTCAAGTGTCGTTCTCAATCTACTCTCCGTATCTGCTAAATAGTGCAGAGTCAACAGATATGAGGATAATTATATAGGGGAATATTACTGAACCAAGTGGGAGAGTAAACAACCAAACCCAAAGAATATTTTTTTCTCTCCTTCATTCCCCTCCCAAATTCTCTTTCTGAGATATGTTTGTGGGAATCCAGCTCAGAAACGAAAAGAGCATGCCAATGGAGGAAGAAATTGATGCATGAGAACCTAATTCCCCAAGAACTGGATTCTCCCCACCAAGAGTTGACTTGGGAATATAATTTACAAAGATCTCAAAGTGGAAACTTTTGTTATCTTTCTCCGCCAATAGCCCAGAGGTGGTTCTTCATCCAGGTTAATCCTCGCGAGCAGCATCTCAGCATGCATTGCTACTAGTTATTTTAGTGGTAGATATGAAGGTGACGCGCAAGCTTTTGGCTGCGTTGAGCTCGTTCGTCGACCAAGCTATCGGGCCTCGCGCCATGGCCGGCGACCGAAGCGTGCTCGCCGAGATCGAGGCCGCTGTAGCCCGGTGCACCAAAGGCAGCAAGCACGACGCCGGCGAGGAGCGGGTGCACGAGATCCTCTTCCTCGTCTCCAACGCACCTGGGTCCATCAATTTCCTCTCCCGGAGGCTCTCCGCGCGCCTAGAGGCCGCCGGCCGGGGGAACGACGACGCAGCGGCGCTCAAGGCGCTGCTGCTGCTCCACCGTCTGCTCCGCGGCGGCGACCGGCACTTCGAGCAGGACCTGCGCGGGATGTGGGCTTGCGGCGAGCTCAGGGTGGACCTCACCGCCGCTCGGTGCGCGGCGGAGAGAAATGGGTTCCTCCTCGGCTACGCGGCGTTCCTCGAGGAGAGGCTCGGGTGGGCGATAACTCAAGCAGGCGGGCTGCGACCAGCGAAGCTACCTTCGGCGGCGGCGGCGGCGTCAGAGTGGGCCTTATACAACCTGCGCAAGTGTCAAACTTTTCTCGACCTGGCCATGGATTGCCTGCCGGAGAACACGTCGGCAGCGAGCCCAGCCATGCAGTCGGCGTTAAACATTGTGGTGAGGGAGAGCATCAAGGTGTACGAGAGCTTCTCCGACGAGGTGGAAGCGGTGATCGCCGCCTACCCGGAGCTTGACGAGCCATCGAGGAGCTCGACGGTGGCGATCATGCGCAAGGCGTGCGCGCAAACGCTGAGCCTCCATGATTTCTACGAGAGCTGCAAGAGGAGCGCGGTCGACTTGATTGGGAAGAGCAACTTGGACTACCCGTACGTTCGGATCATCACGGTGGCGGAGGTGGCCTCGTTGGAGCAGAGGAGTCGAGCTCCAACGTTGTCGAGAGGAGGATGGAACAGAGGAAGCAGCCGAGACAAGGAGGACTCCTGCGCCCCGTTTTGGAAGAAGTTGGAGACGACGATAAGCATGGTGTGGGTGCAGTTCGATGAAGAAGGAGGAGGAGGACTGGAGGAGGCTCTCAAGCTTCGAGCTTCGAGCTTGGGGACGATGTGATTGCACAGATTTCGCATTCGGTAGTGTTGTCTAATTCCAAGTCAAGAAATTGCATGATTCTCAGTTTTCTTTCTTCCTTCCTGTGTGTGTCCACAGGCTGCTAGCTGCAATTTCTCATCTGGAATCAGTTTAATTTTTGCCATAATGATTTTTTTATTGTGAATATAAATTATGATCTAGGCCAAACCAAGATTACGTTCCCAAAAAGTAAAATGAGGAAGAAAAAAAAGATTTGGGTAAATTATAGTTTATTAAAAAGGTGAAATATATGATTAAGCACTATATATAGTTCATTACAATATATAATTTACTTTTGTTTAAAGAGTTTTATTAATCTTATACATTATCAAATTATTTTTTAAAATATATAATATGCTATGTCTTAAATTAAGCACTAAAAAGCATTAAATATGGCTCTTAACTACAGATTGCATTAATAAAGAAATTGCTCGTAAACCATAAAATATCCTTATTTACAGTAAACCAAAACTGAGTCAATTAATTTTTATTTATAATAAATGTTTTTTGAGAGAAAAAAAAAGGATTTTGAGATGAGTATGTTCATCTCAATTGTTATTTATATCAAATAAAGTGCCTGATGATCCGTAGTGTTTTTTTTTTCTGTTACTCTAGGTCTTGGGTATTATCAAGGAGAGAACGCCATTGACGAAGAGAAACCTATCCCCTACGGAGTCGAAGGTCTTAAGCATATCCAAAAGCAATTGGTCCCAAGACTCTTGATTTGATTTAGGCATTGAAGATGCTACTCCAACAACAATGCAAAAATGGTAGAAAAAGTGGACTAAGTTTTCCGAAGAACCTAAAGTTCAGTTGACAAACACCATCATATCGTATTCAAGGGCGTGGTGGGAAACAAATGGAGAATATCAAGATTATGCATTCTGATCTTCAAGGATGTGGCAATAGAGAATATGATCTTTCATTGTTTGACTTTTATTTACATGCCAGCGGGTGGAATTTGCTCGGCCCGCAGCATAACTTTCCAGGAAAGTGACGGACGCGGTTTGGCATGTTGACTTTGGCGCAGCATATGCGCGACAGGAAGAGCAAGTTGCTCTTTGTGGCCTGGACTTTGGTCCCGGCTGAGTGTTTTCAAAATTGACGGAAAGCAACTTGCTGAATGGAGAATTAAAATCCAATTGAATCTGAGGAGATTCGGTCAAGGATCGGATTGTCTTCTTAAAATTTAAAAAGAAGGTCATTACTTTCCTTGGAATTGCATTAAGATCAACAACTAAACGACGCACCTCAAAAGAAAAATCTGTCGTCAACAGCATATGGGGCAGTGGATCAAGCCATTCTCGTTGCATTCGCCACACTTCACCTTGTTCTTCTTCGAATCCAACACCTTGCAGCTGCCATTGCAGTCCATGCACATGACAAAGCGCAGCCCGCCGCAGCCGTCGCACCACTTGACCGCGCTCGGCAAGCCCTCCAGCAAAAGCTCCAATTTTGCTTCGTCCTCCAATCTAGCTATCTCTTCGAAGCCGCCGATGCACCGGCCCTTTACGAAGACCAAGGGGACCTTGACATCCTTCTTTCCCATTAGCAGCCTCAGCTCCTCCCTGTACCCGGAGTCCATGGAGATGTCCCTCTCCACGACGCGGACGCCGTATGACTCGACCAGCGATCTGACCGAGTTGCAGTTCTCAAAGGTCTTTCTGATGCCCCTGAGCGTGGTGGTGTAGAGGATCACTGCGTTCTCACCTCCCCCGGGGCACTTGGGCTCGTAGGACTGAAGCAAAGTTGCAGTTTCCAAGGCCTTACCGTGCACTGTCCTCGTAGTAATCTTCTTCCTCTCCTCGCAGTGCTCCAGCTCGAACATAGCCACGAGTTCGGGATCGAACAGGGGGCTCAAGCTCCTCCTCGACCGTGAGTTATCGGAACCCCTGTCGGATCTTTTGCACTTTTCGCTATTGGGGGTACGTTTCCTCGACATCGCCGAAACAAAGCTGGTCCACGGCGTGTTGTCCAGGGAACGGAATGGATCAGCGATACGGTGCGCTTCGAAATGCGACCTTTTGGGCTCCGACCGCAATGAGGCGTTCTCCTTTCCGATGGGCCACTTCCTCGGCTTAGAGGGCGACGTGGAAGCTCTAACTTCCGGAGAACGGTGCATCGGCGGTGAGGGTTTCGGAGGTTTCTTCCTCTGCGCCGGAGACCTGCCAGGGGTTTCGGAGGCGAGGTCCCCCATGAGTTCCTGTGCGTCGATGACCTCCGAAGGACGATCCTCCTCCTTCTCGTCAGATTGCGGACAGAAATCTGGCGCCCTGGCCTCCCCTTCGCTGACGCTCCACTCCGACAGAGCTTCGGAGTCGACGGTAGGTTTCTCATCAGCATAGTCAAGTTTGAGGGCGCCGTAGGTGGTAGAGGTGAGTGAGACGAAATGGTTAGGACAGACGCCTCCGGCGTCCGGATTATCGACGTCAACGAATAAGAGGTCCTCGCCAAGGTCGACGGCGGCAAGCAATTTGGAGGAGAAGCAACCCATCAGATTCCGCCACTTGCTCCGATCCTCCTCCTTCCTCCTCCCTCCTCCCTCGTAATGACTAGAAGTCTAGAACCCAAACCAAAAGCACAAAGATCATGCGTTTGAAATGAAACCGGTTCGGGAATGGCGCCCTCGCGTTCATCAAAATAAACGCTCAATATCGTACCCATAGCCACAACCATTCGTTGAGGGTTTTAAATGTTTGGGCCCCGCTGATAGGTGGGACAATGCGGTGCGTACGAGACGCGTTGCCCTTACTATTTGAATCAGTTAAAATAATGCAATTTGAAATTTACCGGCGACTTTATATCGACAACCGCATCGAGATCGCTTTTTGCACTGTAGCACAATCTATGAATTCAAATCACACCGGTATCGGGTTCTTCAGCTGGGAAAGGACGAAAATGCCACAATGAAGGTGGCAAAATTTCAAATTTAAATATACTAAACAAACAAATAAAATGACAAACCTGATTCGCTGGAGTTATGTACATAGAAGCTTGATGAAAGCAATTATTAAAGAGCAAAGAATCGTAGACGTACGAGACTGTTTGTCAAATATCACCAGTCATACAGATTGAACCAGCAAGCATAGCATCAAGGAATCAAGATCAAAGTAGTTGAGATGCTCATTAAATAGTAAAAAAGATGTCCAAACAGTGTACAAGAACAAGAATTGAGTCAATAGTGAAGGCTCCACATATTATCAATAAGAAACGACAAAACTATTGTAGGACATCCGAAATCAATCTCCAAAGTGCTAACAAAAGACCTCGATCTCCAAAATGCTAATGAAAAAGTTTGATGCAGATAAGGTGACACACTACAGCCTCCTCCCCCTTCTTCCTCCCTTTCTGCGCGTGCTATCAGTAGGAATTGGAGTTACATCCTCTGCAATGTGCAACCAATAATGTCATCTCCCTTAAAAATTTGGTTTAGCATGCATCTATGATAAATGAATAAAATAATTGCGAAAACCACAATAGCTTCCCTATGAAAAAATAAATGTGCACAAGGCCTCAATAACAGAATAAGTTCTTGTAACAATTAGATATGAAGGCAAAGGACATTATGTTCCATACACATATATGGGAAGAAACCATAGAAATATAGCAAAGAGAAAAAAAAATAAAGGAAACAGTTAGAAAATGTTCAATTAAAACATCATAGATCAATGTTAGACAATTAGCCATGCTAAGAACCTCTGATACTCAGAGACATCGTTCCTCCCTCCTATTATTGAGTCAACATCAATGGTACAACACACACACAGATATTAAAAACCAGGTAAATAAGCCAGACTGCTCATCCTCAGATGGAGATTACATCCAGGGAAGAGAAGAAAAGTAACAGCACAACAAAAAAAAAAGAAGACAAAAAGTTACAATGACTTCCTTCAATGTGAAAGACAAGCCAGCATCAGAGGTACAATAATGTGAGGAGATGAAAATTTTGTAACAACAAGGTGACTGGAGGAGACTGGCCGTGATGAAGAGGAAAGTGAGGAGACGAGGCACGAGAAGGTTGCAACACATATAGCACAAAATGAGGGGCAGGAAGGGGAGGGCATAAAAAAATCACAAAATGAACATAAAGCAAGTCTGAATCCTCAAAACCAGCACCTAAAGACCCTGATTTAACTGTACCATTCCCAAATGCTACTATATTATAGTAATAAACTTCTTGAATTTCTCAACTTGCATATAAACATATTAAATTCAACAAGCCCTTCATGAAACATTCAAAAAACCACATGTCTCCCTTAAAATCTTACATAAGTTGGATACTTCTAGCTAAGAGTTATGCAGATAAGTCCAACAACAGATAATGTATCATCAAATGACAAATGAGGTTCAAATTTTGTGTTCTTCACCAACATGAAATCGGATAAAGTCTACAAAACAAATAATCAACTCACCAATCCGACCAATTTTCATCCCAGCACGAGCAAGAGCTCTGAGAGCAGACTGAGCACCAGGACCAGGTGTTTTGGTCTTATTACCACCAGTAGCACGTAATTTAATATGCAAAGCAGTAATCCCAAGTTCCTACAGAAACAAGAGAGGAACCAAAATAAATCAAGGAAAAAGTGGAAGTAAAACATTATTATTGATATATAAAACTGCTAAATGGAAGACCTTGCATCTCTGTGCAACATCCTGGGCTGCAAGCATGGCAGCATATGGAGATGACTCATCCCGGTCAGCCTTAACCTTCATACCACCTGCATAAAGGAAATGTCAATATCAAACTGTTCCATAAAAAAAAACTATATAAACATAAAGATAAGAGACGATTATAAACTTAAATGGTCAAATAAAAAAAATTGTTTTGTTTTTACAATTGCTAATCCACATAGATTATGCGCATCTGCTATGGTCATCATATATCACTGTAACAAAATAAACCACTATTGAACCAAGAGTTACAACAAAAAAAATGGCTGTTATAATCTAACATTGAAAGGATATGCACCCATAAGAGTCAATTTAAGATCATGTACAAAGACAAACTTCCCCATCTTATATGAGAAAATCTAGAGAGAAAGGACAAAGCACAGTTAATATATTAGACATAATGAAAATTGCTATCATATCAACACTTTAAACCATGATAATGTCTAGTATTACTATCAACACCATCATTTTCTATCTTACATACCATTGCATCTACACATCAAGTACACATCATACTAATTCGGATCCTATTAATATCTTTATCCAACCCATAAAATGCACTTGGTATCAAAAAGGATAGCATATCAATTGTGGGTGCAGATGGAGTCATTCTTCAGAATATTATTTATCATTTAATAGTACTAACAAAACAATATAACTCAAGACAATTGTTAAGAATTATCAACAACAAAGAATCTAAATATTAGTTTACACTTACAATCAGAAACATATTAAAAAATACAAATAATATTCAGGCTCTAACATTAACCATTATACAACTAGGATATACAGCATATCTATACATTATCGCCTTCATAAATTAGAGGATAAAACTAAAGTAACTTCAAAATAAACTGAAAATCAGCTTCTTATCAGGTACTTTAGAATGACATTGAGTAACACTAAACAATAAATCTAGGCTAATATGTTTTAAGTGTAAACAAAGTGAGATTGCAGGTGCACAAGTGTAGATTAATAGAAAAGTAATTCGCTAATATCTCAAATCATGGAATAGTTATGCTCATAAACAAACTCTACAGGACAATAAAACACCACCCCGCCTGCTCACAATAGAAGGATGATGGTATTGAGGTAAAGAAAACCTGTAATCCTGACAAGTGTTTCCCTTCCAGACAAATCAGTCACATGCTGCGGAATCAAAAATGAGCTTTGTTAGTAATCAATAAGAAATAATGTGGACTTCAAAATCTGATTGTTCAGAAACAAGTGATTGAGACTCACGATGAAAGTGTCATTAAATGACGCAAATATATGGGCGACGCCAAAAACTTGCTCGCCTTCTCGTACAGTCGGACCAAGCGTCACATTTTCCTCTTTGGGCTCCCTGATCTTCTTTCTTCCAGACTGCGGGTTCATAAAACAGACTCAATCCCTAAGATAAGAATCATAGATACAAACAATGGAAGGCACTCTAATAGCACGATCTCGATTTCTACAGAGATTTTTTTTAAAAAAAAAATCTTGTAGCAAATACAAGTTGTATTGTTCGGAGAAAAGGATGATAGATGGGGAGATAATTCCCAATCTTTACCATGGTTGAAGCGAGACCTAGAGAGCAACAAAACGGCGTCAGTACCCCTCGATTCAGCAAGAAGGCCCAAACCCTAGCAGCCCCGCCAATTTATAGTGCTCTCCGTTACAACTAAACCCCTATAGTGGGCTTTGTTGTGGGCTAACTAGGACTGCATTAATTGGGCTTGATGAATCGCCCTTGTATTAATATTTTTAATTTTGGGTTAACTTATAAAACCTTGTATAATTTTAAATTTACTACAACATCATGACTTTAAGATTAAATAATAATTGAAAAAGATATTATATTTTAAAGATAATTGATACTGCGCGATATAAAATTTGAAAATTTAGAAGAATACATTATAAGTTTTCTGTATCTGTGAAACTATATCGGACTTTGTGGATTAATTTAGAAACTTTGAGGACTATAATGTAATTTTACTAGGATCTTAACTTGAATACGACAAAAATGAGTATCTTAATGGTGACAGATACTTCACTCAGAGATTTCCTTAGAATCTTTGAAATAATAGACATTTATAGCAGTTGTCGATGACATATAATAATAAAGAAAAAACATAGTATATACTCTAGAATCTCCACTGAAACTTATATATATATTTCTTCGCAGCAAAATAAAAAGATGGCTGTTACACACGATGTTTATCAATACATATAGAAGAATGTAAAGGAGACTAACAACAACCATATTTCCTATCAAAATTTAAAACTTTTAAGTGAATACATAAACATGGCAATATCGTCAGTTGTTGTATTGATCTGACTGATACATGCTAATAATTTGATGTATTACAAGGGTTGTGTGTAAAACACATACTTCTACTATTCATATCTAGCCAATTGTTTGTGTTTTGGAAACCATAGTTCCATTTAACAAGAGTGATAAACACGAACCAATATCCTAATGATATCCCTACTAGTAAACCTAGCACCAACTGTATACCTTAAAACTAATGGCCTAAGAGGGAAGATAAATACAGATACATGAATACTAATTTGGGGTTTTTAGCTGTTCATCCTGTGTGCCTTCCATGTAATTGTTTTAACTTAGTTATTTCTCTCCTCCACTTTCTCGCCTCCGCTGCAGCTTTGGTTGTTGCCATCGTCGAACTTGATACTTTATCAGGAGGCCATGTACAATAACCCTGCCATTCTTCAGGTATGTCTTTATCATGGCACAAAGAAATTTCCTGTGGGCATGAGGTAGGTCTTTCAGGAGAAGGCCCAAGGACCACTCCATCTCTGTTACTTCCTGATACGTCTTTAGCAGCTACAATAGTTGCAGGATCCTTTTGGGCTCCGACAGTTGCAAGAAAGGGATGTTCCTTCCGGTGATCTCTTTGGAAAGAGAGTCTTTCCATCACATCCAGTTCGTTGCCAGGTTGCTTTAATTCAAGCTTGCTGCCAATTTGTTCCACATCTTTGTTTTGGGTTGATTCAGAATACATTGTTGATCCAGAAACTTCATGAGGAAAGGGGTCATACCAAGAACGAGGCATGTAATGGATTTGCATTGATCCACTTATGTAGCTAGAACCACCTTGTTCAAAAGCAATTGTGTCTTGAGGGATGAAAGGCCGAGGAGGATACATGACCGATAAGGCAGGTGGTTTCTCATAGGTGATAAATGGCGTCGAAGATTCTGACTTAGATGTTGCCACATCAGGATTTTTCTCATCCTCAAACCTCATAGCCCTGGCAATCTATGGAAGAAGAAAAAAGATATGTTTCATCTCAAATACAAATTGATTAGCATAAAGTAAATTATTAACTCTAAAGAAGACATTCCAAACCAGTTCTTTTAATTTTTCATTTGCATCTTTAAGGGAAAGGTACTCTTTCATAGCCAAATCTTTTTCCTACGATCAATGATAATTCAAAAATTTAGAAGGAAGTTTATACATATGTCAAATACCTCATTGATATGGCAGATGAAAGGAATAGGGTAGTGAAAACAACTCTAAACTAACATATATAATGAGTAAGCATTATGAGATGATAATGATGTTACTTACCAATTTCATATTCTCATTTTCCATCGACAAATCAACCACTTTTTTAGTTAATTCTTCTCGCAGAGCCTACAATTTTCATCAAGCAAAAGTAATCACATTTGGAAAAGGTTGGCATATAAGAATACATCATCGCGGGAAAATCATCTGACTTTTCTAATTGGCACACAAGAATCGACTGCGACAGATACAAAGGAAAAAACTTAGTTTTTCACCTGACGCCGACGAATGGTCTGCCTGGCTGACTCTCTATTAGCTAAGATTCTACGCAATCTCCTTTCTTCCTTTTCAGCCTGTAGGCACTGACATATTAGTACTCACTGAAGACTCCAAACATCAGTGTGAATAAACTTACAAACCTCAGTCAAATTTTGCTTTAGTCTGGTACTGCGTGAAGAAGAGGGACTACTTGGGATCTTCACACTCGATTTGATCATTTCAAAATTTTGATTGATGTCTATCAGTTCTTCTACCCTATCAGCAATGTAATCTCTGCTACAGCCAGGAGCTGAACTCGTAACCTATAGCAAAGGTATACATGCTCACTGGAATAATAAATTAGAATTTGTTGAAAGACTCGTCAATATTTTTTGAGAAAACCAGTCAGTGGCGCAATTAAATATTTGATTTATAAAGTTGCTACTGTTCTAAGTCTAGATGAAATTCTAAACTCGCGGGCAACAGATTGCATACACTGTTGCCTCGCATGGGTTCTTTCAATCTGAACGAGCCACTAGTGCTCGTGGAGGTAAGCTCCATGAGATGGAATAAGGGGTGTCGAGAATAGCAGGGCTCTCACCTCCTGGTCCCGGAAGTGGACGCTGCGTGGTTGAGCCCTAGGAGGCGACTCGCTCTTGATCCGCTTCCTTGAGTTGCTGCCTTCGCCACCGCTCTCTGTCGCAGCTGCAGCGGCGAGGTGAGCCAGGGTTTGTGCCGCGGCGAGCTCCATCTCCACCATCTCGCATGGCGGCGGAGTAGGCGATGGTGGAGGTGGCGAGGCCATGGAAGATCGACTCGCGCGCGTCCACCGTGTTTCAGTTTTGGCTTAAAACTGATCCAAACTTAGGCGAAGAGTCGAAGGGCGCAAAATGGGCACCGACTAAAGTCGCGGCGCCAGGCGATGACGGCCACGTGGTGGGGCCATCGCGCTCGTCTTACGTGGTGAATCGGGAAGGGGGTCGCCCCTTCCAGGGTGCGGCGTGGGTCAGTTTCAGGTCGCCGCGTGTTAGCGCGGCAGTCGCCGGATGCAGCAGCTCGGTGCTTCCGCTGGATGCGGACGCAGGAGCCATGGATCGGAGAGGAGCTTCCCTTCCCGGATCGGAGGGCTGGGAATGGCAGGCGGCAACTCGACGTAGACTTCCGATCTCCCATCAAAAGAAGAAAGTTGTTGACGTGTTGATGGAAGATGGCTGAGTTTGTCGGGATATTCCTGCCTCTTCAACATCGTATTAGATTCAGCCATTTAAGTGTTCCAACGTGCAAGACTCGCCGCCATAAATTTCAAAGAGAGCTATAAACGGCGGCGGCGGCGGCGGCGGCGGCTCATCTCAAGTTCAACCGACTAACTAATAAATGGGCCACAGCTTGGGCCACGGCAGCATCTACAGGCCGGCCTAAATTCCATTAAATTAAAAAATTTCAATTATCTAAAACATTCCCTTCAATACTTTCTTTCTTTAGTCCCGGCGCGTATTTACAAGAATTTTCTTTCAAATAGGGAACGCAATCAAAGGATGTTAAGCATCTGGATTGGCCGCTGTATGTGCTTCCCGATTTATCCTGGTGGTCGGTGGAAAACTTATGTGGAACCGGACCGACCACCTCCAGGGATTGAATCCATGAGACTAACTGAGATTTATCATTTTTTTTTCTCCTTTAATCAGGGAACATATGTAGTTTAGATGGGCAAAGCATCAATGTCATTAATTGTTGGCCTCGACAAATCCAGCAGTCCGTTCTTTTCAAACTTAGTAGACAATCATGGACAAAGTAGTTAGCTAATGTACAAACTGAAGTTATCATTAAGATTTGTTGGATGATGGGTGGTACGACACAAAATGGCTCTTAATTAGAAAAGTCAACATGGTCATCGTTGACTTATTAAAACTTTCATGGTCAAACTTTCAGTCGAACCATTTGAACTTTGACTAACGTCTATTACACTTTCCATATAGATCAGCACCTGTGAGACTTCTGTTAGATCTCAATCATTTGAGCTTGTATTAATGTTTTGTAGGCACTGTTTCACTGTTCGAATGTCGAACACAGAGCCATCACTGGGCGCGTCATCCGTGTCCAAGCGCCGGCATGCTCCAGCCATGATGCCGCCGCAATGCTCTCGCATGTTCGCAACAGTTGGCATTGTCCTCCAATGGCCTCCTGAGGAGGAGCTCTTATTACTGTCCTCTCCCTAGCTAGCTACAATTAACAAGGAAACTGTTTCAGGTTTACAGAATTAAAAGGGAGCAGGGAAGAAATATTATGATCTCAGCTTCTCTGTCAATTATATATGCTTTGTTTCCACGAGAAGGAGAAACTACTCCCTCTTCACATGGCTCCTTTGTGTAAGGACAGACAAGATATCTTTCAGTAGATATGACTGATACAATTATATATATGATAATTCAATGCTTCGTTCAGATGAATCTTGGCTCCTTCTTGGTGATGCCCATGCCATTCTTTTTCTATATATGCTGCCTCCAAAAAATATTATAAAGGACATTAAGAAGGGCAACTCGACAGAACACTCCTCTTGTATTATGTATTTACCAATCCTTACCCAAATTATTTTGTTAGAAAGATTATTTAAATAAGAAGAGAAGCAGGGAGGGCTGTGGTTTGGCAAAAATCAGTATAAGAGGAAATCTATCAGTATGATCCTTGAACTTCATAATCCTATTCTATAATTCATGCAGATGGAGGAACCAACTTGAGGGATTCCTTGAACAATTGGTGCATTATTCAAATTTTAATCAGGCTTGTCAAATCAAAAAAATGCATTCATGTGCACTATTGGTTGGCGAGGAGTCTGATGCAACTCAATGAAAAAAAATTGAACTGGGAGACAAGGTAGCTTAGACAAACGTAACACTGTTGAGAATCTAGGTTTGTCTGTCTAGAGTCTTACATCTCTCAACTTTTATGCCAACTTTCCTAATGCTACTTTTATTATTAATTAGTAGCCCACTTAAGAAATAGGTTACATTCGTTGCTTGAAGCAGAATGAAAAGAAGAAAAAAAACTATAAATGTAGCAAAGAAAAGGCAAGACATGGAGATCCATGATGTCTTATCTTGTGTCTTTGCACCCACTGCAAATAGATTTATAGTGATCTATTCAGGTTTACTTGTTTATACATTTTATACGATCTCTATACCACCTTCGTTTCATATCATACTAGATCTTCTGGTGGATATTCCATATCATGCTTCCTATCTTATCTCATTTCCACAAGGACCATTAAACATGGAGGACCGAACGAGAATAAAGAAAGAAAGAAAGAGAAAGAGAAGAGAAGAGAAGAGGTGTGACTGATCAGGGCCAAAAGTGAAAAATACATCAGATTCTATAGATCTTTCCTCAAAAAATACAAATCTAACAAGGCGAGAGAATCAGTGCCACTGGTCGAAGAGGACCACCCCCATTTCTTCTACCAGTTTTCAATCTGATTTATCATGAGACTTCAGCCAATAACCCATCCATCAGATCCGACAGGCCATGTACAGTAGAAATTCTGGAAAAAAAAACATACAGAAAACTAAAGAGAAATGGAAGTGGAGATTGCCCAGAAAACCAGGGATCTCATCCCATCTTCCTTTTTCCTACTCTGGTTGCTCTCTGCTTCTGTCCTTGTGCAGTGCTTGCCGGGTCCTCCACAATTCTGTCAATCAAGTTGTCATTTTTGAAGAGGGGGTGGATTGGTTGGCTGGATTTGTGAACATGACCTCGGATTTCCTTCCTCTTCCCCACTTCCAACTTCCTTCAGTTTACTCCCTCTCTTCCATGATCACATAACCAGCTCAAGTTACTACTGTCAAAAGCACATGCGATAACGTTAATCTAACCATGAAGTTGGCTTCAGAAACACCATGACCAACCTATTTCTGAGAGCTGGTGTCAGTTTTCAGTATGAAGACTAGCTTAAGAACCACGAAGTCGAAGCCACTGGCTGTGGCTCAGGCTCTGGCCAGAAGTCCAAATTTACACCGAAGAGTCTCAATCTCTTGGAGTTGGCTGGTGCCACAGCCTCACTCTGTACGATTACTTCATCACCTCGATCACCTGCGAATGTAACAGCTTAACATTTCATACAGTAATAATTTGATAACTAACTATATGATATAATTGAGTAGGAAATTTCTCAACCAAATTAACTGCTCCACGTGATTTTTATCTCTTTAGCTGTGGCATGGCTAGACTTCTCAATGTGTAAGCTCATGCTTTTCGAGGTGATCTGAATCTTTTTGGTTCTTTCAATTTATGCATCGATTAGAATCTAAAATCCACTAATCTTTTTGGTTCTTTCAATTATGCATTGATTATAATCTAAAATTCACTGTATGGTGGGCTGTTCAAAATTAGAAATTTGAACCTGCATGAAGAGAAGAGTGTTGTTGCACTGTTGTGAAGCAGAAGCCGCTTGAGCAAGCAGCAGAACAATAAGGTGAAGTCCATGGCCGTGCAGAAGCGGGCATGGTCACGGATGCAGCCACCGGCGACGGCGAAGAGCTCTCATTTTCACCTCGATGCCTGCACCCAATGTAGAGGCGCTCTCCCCCATACCTTGGACGCTCAAACAGGACGACATCTCCTGCGTCTAATTTCTTCTCCTTAACATAGCGGCTCCATCCTTTGGTGAGCACGTAGCTCTGGCTACTGGTCCAGTAAGAATACCGAAACTGCCAGGTCTTGCCTGACTCATCGTCGAAGCTAAGCAGAAGGCCTTTCTCGCCAGAGTCGCCATTCAAGGGGAAGTACTTCTCGGCGTGCTGTTTCGGTATGACGAGCCTGTTGAGCTTGCCCACGTCACTGGGAGTCAGAGGCTTTTCAAACATGTGCTCCCTGTCTTCTCCCTGCTCACCTTGGAGGAGATGATGATAATGGTGGGAATTCATGGGGGACTCGGAAGACCAAGCTTGAAGATGATGCTGTGGCATTGATGTGGGAGAGAGATAGGAAGAAAGAGGGCGGGGAGAATTGCGGTGATGGTGTTGGCGTCGACAAGCAGCTGGTGTTACTTTGAATTTATTGTAACGACCCGGTCCCTCGGCCCCTTGGGCGGCCCAACTAGCGGCCCAATTGGCGGCCCAATCGGCGGTCCCTTGGGCGGCCCAACTAGCGGCCCCCTTGGCGACCCCTATGTCGTCAATCGACGACCCTCGGCCGTGTCGTTACTCACTAGGACTTTCCACCCCTGGCCAGTGGATTTTTGCCTTCCCCAGGATTCGAACTCTAGACCTCCAGGTTAAGTACTAGAGTTTATGAATCCTGGTAGCCAAGTGAGAGCTGCTCACTTGGCTACCAGGATTCATAAACTCTAGTACTTAACCTGGAGGTCTAGAGTTCGAATCCTGGGGAAGGCAAAAATCCACTGGCCAGGGGTGGAAAGTCCTAGTGAGTAACGACACGGCCGAGGGTCGTCGATTGACGACATAGGGGTCGCCAAGGGGGCCGCTAGTTGGGCCGCCCAAGGGACCGCCGATTGGGCCGCCAATTGGGCCGCTGAGTTGGGCCGCCCAAGGGGCCGAGGGGCCGGGTCGTTACAATAAAAAGGCGCAGCCAAGTGAGCAGCTCACTTGGCTACCAGGATTCATAAACTCTAGTACTTAACCTGGAGGTCTAGAGTTCGAATCCTGGGGAAGGCAAAAATCCACTGGCCAGGGGTGGAAAGTCCTAGTGAGTAACGACACGGCCGAGGGTCGTCGATTGACGACATAGGGGTCGCCAAGGGGGCCGCTAGTTGGGCCGCCCAAGGGACCGCCGATTGGGCCGCCAATTGGGCCGCTAGTTGGGCCGCCCAAGGGGCCAAGGGGCCGGGTCGTTACAATAAAAAGGCGCCTTTTTATTGTAACGACCCGGCCCCTCGGCCCCTTGGGCGGCCCAACTAGCGGCCCAATCGGCGGTCCCTTGGGCGGCCCAACTAGCGGCCCCCTTGGCGACCCCTATGTCATCAACCGACGACTCTCGGCCGTGCCGTTACTCAATTGGTCTTTCCACCCCTGGCCAGTGGATTTTTGCCTTCCCCAGGATTCGAACTCTAGACCTCCAGGTTAAGTACTAGAGTTTATGAATCCTGGTAGCCAAGTGAGAGCTGCTCACTTGGCTACCAGGATTCATAAACTCTAGTACTTAACCTGGAGGTCTAGAGTTCGAATCCTGGGGAAGGCAAAAATCCACTGGCCAGGGGTGGAAAGACCAATTGAGTAACGGCACGGCCGAGAGTCGTCGGTTGATGACATAGGGGTCGCCAAGGGGGCCGCTAGTTGGGCCGCCCAAGGGACCGCCGATTGGGCCGCTAGTTGGGCCGCCCAAGGGGCCAAGGGGCCGGGTCGTTACATTTATAGCCTATGAAGCAAAAGAGGGGGACAAAGTGACAAGTACTGAGACAGATACATTAGTTATAGAAGTGAGAGGAAATCTGAACATTTCAAGTATAGTTTTATTAACTTAACTCAACAGAGAATTAATAGTCTATTCAAGAGTTTAGAGATCCCAAGGTTGCGCTATTTTTTTAGTGAACTGGTGAGGAATGAATGATGAAGGTGGTCTTATTTAGAAGTAAGTGTAGCCCTTGTGGCCTCTTCACAGCCATACAGGATGAGCCCCATGCAATTATATTCCATGTGGGTTGTTGTCACTTGATAACTCCTGCCAACTTTACTAATGTGCAGCTGCTTCTCCATTCTGATGCAAGAATTTTACTATTCTGAGCCTCTGTCTTCCTTCCACACACCTGATACAAGAGTTGATCAAATTCCTTGCCATCCTTCAGTACCGACTACTGTTCTACAGACGTTATTAAAAACCTAGCTGTAGCCTTTGTAATACAATTATTATATGCAGTGCTTTGCAATCATATGGCGTTTACAGGACATCAGATTTTTTATTTTCCAATAAGCTGGAGAAGAAGATAGGATTTCTAATCCGGTACCTTTGCAGATACAGTAAGCGTGTACAAAGGCTGTCCTCAGAACACCCTTCCACTCTTCCCCCGTTCGCCTCTGCTCCTGCTGTGCGTGATGTGCTCTGCCTGCTCTACTTCCAGCACCATGCATCCCACCTGCCCCTTTTTCACAAGCGTCTCATACTACACCTGTAAGCGTTGGGCAATCCCACCTCACTCCCATGTGAAATTCTCAGGTCCCAACCCCCCTTTTTTTTAAACAAAAGAAAAAAAAATCCATGTGCAGAAAAATGAGTGGGCATTTGGAAGTTTAGTGAAGCATCGTACTGGTTTGCAAGTTCCCTGCATGTTTTGTGGGGTTATCTTGTACAAAGCTGATAAAATACACTCATGGTAGTGCTGCGCAAACTGAGACTGCTAACTTCAGCCAGTAATTTTGTATTAATTCACATAGCTATCCAAATCTATTATAACGTTCTTTGAGTTACTGAGGAGGACCTTGGCGACATGAATGAAGATGTTGTCGTCTTTATCGAGGGTAGAAAAGTTAATCCCCATATTCAGAGAGTTCGTGGAAATTTCAACGCTGAGTTGAAGCAGAATGAATCCGAACAATGGTTGATGATGAAAGTGAAGAAGATAGAGGGTGAATCTGGCGTGCATCAGCTTTTTTTTCATAAGAGTGACAGAGACCAATGATTGGGCTGTACCTAATGCATGGGTGGGGTGTATGCTACGAGTAGTTGACAGTTAAGCAAGGCATGTGATCAGAGTTTCGTAGATCGTCACTTTAGCTGGAGCCTGCCCTGAAGGGATTCATGTTTCGGCTGGAGATCTTATCATATCATATCAATTCCCACTGCATGCTGCCTTCAATTCACTGATGGCAACTGCTCACTGCCAATATCTGGCTGTAGCAGGCAAAGAGGTTGGGGCCGGCCGGCCGGAGCACGCAGACGTGTAGCTCACCGTCTGATTCATGCGCCTTGCTACGACGGGGACCGGGTGCGAGCACGTCGCCATGTGGCGTCCTTTGTAAGTTTTTTTGAGAGACAGAAGAAGAAGAAGCCATGACTGATAAAATGCTTTGAAAAGTGATTGACTGTAAATCTTTGTAAAGTGGTACGATACAATAGCATAGATTTCCTTGCAATCTGAGATGATCCAGTGGAAGAAAATATCAGAGAGGAGGATTTTGGAATACACGTGAAGAAAGGAAAATATAATTAATTTAATTTTGGAAGAAGTCGACAGGGTACCGTACTTTAGGCTCTCTCTCTTCGACAATGGAGTAACTAGCTAGCAATTATGAAATTCTGCACAAAAGCCAAACACTTCGTGAGCTGTCAGTCTAATGTTGGCATTTAAGAACATGATAAATGTGATGATGATAATAATGTAGATAAGATTGGGACTGTAGATATTCGATTCTGAGTCTACTTTCATAAGTTTACTTTATTGAGGAAGTTGATTGTTGTATAGCTTCAAATGAATTAAATGTTGGTGAACATTTTAAATAAATTAGGTTCAACATATTTTAAATATCACATGAATAAATTAACTTATCGATCCTAATCTAACACATCATAGATTAAACTTTTAGCACTAAAAGCATAAAGTTTGTTCCACCTTCTAATGAAATTTTTTGTTCGACTCTTATCATTTTATTCCGACTATTAATAAAAAGTAATAACGTGTTTGACTTTGCGGAAAGTGCTTTCAAATCATTGTAAACTTAGTCGAGTCAACTCCATTATTGGGCCGTCTGGCGTCCAAAGCCCAATCTAAAACTTCATTCAATTGTGAAGCCACCAAAACGAATCCAGTCCGTTCCCACCTTCCTTTGACCCTATGACGTGGCGCCGCTCCGCGTCTTCCTCCGCTACCGCCGTCTCGAAATCCTCCTGCTACTCGTCGCCCTTCGCCCTCTCCGTCGCCAGCCTCCTCAGTTCCTGCCGCGTGCTCCTCGTCCTCCAGCAGATCCACGCCCACATTGTCCGCAAGGGCCTCGAGCAGCACCCTGTTCTCATCACCCACCCGCTTCCTCTCCCTCTGCCCGCATTGTCCGCTTCCTCTCCCTCTTCTTGGGCGGGTAGCTAGGAAGGTTAAAAGAAGCTTATGATCTAATCAAATCAATGGTTATGGAGCCTCATGCTGGAGCTTGGGGAGCACTGCTTGGGGCTTGTAACATTCATGGCGATTTAGAATTAGGGGAAGTTATTTCCAAAAGACTCTTCGAGTTAGAGCCCACAAATGCAGGTAACTATGTGGTCTATGCTGTGCCAGATAGGTGGGCTGATGTATCTAAGGTAAGAGCTACTATGAGAGAGAAAGGGATTAGAAAACTGCCCGGCTATCCAGAATAGTGTTCCTGCCATTGGATTGTTGGTGCTGGAGTGACGAGCTTGTTTTTAATGATTGCACAGTTTCAGAATTTGTTTCTTGGGAATTCAATCATATTTCTGAACACCATTCATTGGATAACAATTCTTTCCCCTCGTTCTTGTATGAAGAATTGGCATGGCTTCTGACAGACTTCATAGACTTCTATTGAAAGTATCTGCAAGTCAACGCTAATCATGTTATCTTCCAACAGACCACATATTTATTGCTGGTGTATTGGTGATAATTTATTACCATGTCAGGTAAAGTTGCATATCCGGAAAGGTATCAAATATGATAACATTCTCATATCCTATAAATTCCATTGTCGAGGAGATATCAGTGGATAAATGTTGTTGTAGGATGCTTGAAACAATGTCAAGTCCTCTGGATTATCTGAGAAGGGTTGTTTCGTGCTATTTGGACGATACCTCTTGGAAAATGGTGTTTTTTTTTTCAAACTAAGCAGATCTTAACTAAATCAGAACGGTTCTTAGAAATGTAATGAAGGTTTGCTGGCCTCAACTTCATTCTATTTTTGCTCGGATGTCCAAATATCTTACTTGCTGATCTTGTGATAATGTATGCCAACCTTTTTTATTTCCCAGATATAACATTTTGTCTTGTAAATCAAACTTATTATATCTGATCATTGCAAAAGAGAAGAATATTACCTTGCAAGGGTGAGCAGCTTGCTGGTTTGTATACCTTCAACTTAATCTTTCATTGAGCTTTCTCAGGCAGCAGTATCTTGTAAGTCTCAGCTGGTCTAACAGCCCCAACATGTAGCAGTTCTTTATCTTTGTGAAAATTGTCATCATTTGGAACATTGAATCTTGGAAACGACTCAATATGATGAAATCACTGGCAATTGCACATCCTCAAGCTTTTATGTCATCAAACTGGAGCACCATGTGAACGAAACTTTCTGAACTTCCAATGACCCTTATTGTTCTTTGTGGTTCTTAAACTGTCCAAAAATCAAAATCCACAAAAACATTAATGGAAATGACAGTTATCACTAGCCATTTGCAGAAGAAAAGATGACAGTATAGAATGTTTTGCTGCCTGATGTAACAAATTACTGATGTTCTAACAAGGATGCTCAGGCTGCATGTACAGATGCTATTGCTTTGATGATGTATCAAATATCAATCTAAATATTCAGTTACTTTACCATGTTTATGAAGCATGTCTTGATTCTCTTTAAATCTCTCAACACTGTACCTGGACAACTTGGTCGATTGATCAGTAAGAAGAGTAGGACACATGAATTAACAGAAGACTCGTAATTAGTTTTCTGCAGCTGTTAATGTTGCGCTTGTTATGTTAGTGTGCATCCAATTTTGTCGAATGTGGTTTTATAACACAGTCCAGTGACTCGTATCTGACCAAGTTACGACTGAAAATTCCAATTTCAAGCATGACCAAAATCTCTTCAGACCCTTGTGCAATAGAAACACACTGCATGATGGGAGAAAAGACGGAAGCTATCAAATGTGGCTACATTATTAAGATCAATAAACACAAATGCTCAAAATTCTTCATTGAGCAGCACCTGAAATCCCAAATAGCTCATGCTCAAATATCAACCAAAGAAAAGTGAAATTTTGATTCAGTAATCATTATCATACAATATTCAATGCTTAGCATAAATTTAAGATTTGCTCTGGCCAACATGATCATAGATTGATTCTCAAAGTTATCACTTAGCTTACTAACAGCAACCAACAAATTGATACAACGACGGCAGTTAGAAAGCTTGGGAAAAGACTTTGTTAGGAGGAATATGTTCGCGTCTCTCCACATAAGCTGACGGAAACCAACCTGCCTTGCCTCTGCATTCTCCTTCAGACCATCCAGATGGAGACTCCTGAAGGTAGAAAGATTGCAAGGGAGAGAATACTGGCATGTTAAATTTAAAGCCTTACATTCAACAATTAAGAATTTGTAACTCATTTGTTTGAGGTTGTTCAAGAAATAAGTATAGCTTTACAAAGTCGTCATAGAGCAAACTGAGAGTGGAAAAGGCTTTACAAATAATAGGTAGTAATAGTGTCTTTGTTCTACAGATAAAAGATAATGAATACTATTGGTAATTCAAGTATTCAGTTCTTAGAACCGACTAATAAATGTTTGGGCTGCTAACACTAATATTCATGTAAGATGAAGAATTTAAAATGCTTTGTCCACGCTACATTATGGATTTGTATGAACACCGTAAATTATTTGCATTCCTTATGTCAGAACTCCTGAACATTTTCTGATGCTTACAGAGCTATTGTCTTCATTATCCTTGGAGCCAGTCAACAATATTTTCCTCTTATCTGATTCCACACCTTAGAAAATTCTAGCAGATGAAATTGAGGATTATGAATTTTCCACTTCTAGCTTAAACAATTGACCTCTCATTCTAAGCAATTTATTTCTTTTTAAGTTAATTATATTAATCATAAAAAAATTACCACCTACGTTGCAATTCCGCAAAATTTTTTTTGGTTGAGATAACATGCGTCACCCTTCACAAGTTTCTCATTTTGGATCCTCCAAATCAAATTAACAATAGGATGGGGTGAATCTAAGGATGGGCCTGGACATACAATCAGTCATTCACGTTAAAACATCATGTTTTAATTATTATTATTTTTTAAATCAAATCTCTCTCTAACTAATCTTTATCTTCCTTGCTGGGAGCCCAGCATGTCATGGAAATGGTACTTCTGCCCGCCATCAATTTAATTTGACAGTGTCCAAAAAGAGACAAATATTGATGTATTTAATAGCAACAAAAGTTCATGTACAGATCGCAATATATGTGATAATTTGTATGATTTAAGTACTCTACCCTTTCCTTTCTTTATAAGAGAAAAAAAAACTAGTGTTATTGTCATGGATGAAGCATCTGAAAAGAAAGTTACCCCATGGAGCAAAGAAAATGACCCTGAGTTTCAAATAAAAAATAAACTAAAACAATTGATCAAGCCAACCTTCCGTACGACAACATAGTCTCCGACCACCAAACTTAATTCCTTTTCAGAAGCAGCATTGAAGTGATGCATAGCCTGGAAATATATAAAAGCATGTATTAGCATAAATTCAGGTTGCAAAAGTTTCAAACAAATTTAAGGTACCTCGGCAAGAAAGTATATGGCTTTTTCAGAGCGATTGTGAGGAGGAGGAGGAGGAGGAGGTGCAGACACCTTCTGCTGTTTTTCAGTGACAATCTGTAGAAAAAATAGTAATACCAAATCTAATCAGATTTCCAAATGATGAAGAATTATTCATAATACACCAACTAAGTAAATACCTCCGCTTCAAGATCATCAAGTATAGCAGCAACTCTTAAATGAAAAGATTTTTCAGCCTCTACCTTCAGTAGTAGAACAAAGTGAAGCACACAGAAAAATGATAACCTTATGTAATAATTTTGACAACACTGAACACCAAGACATACCATGTCAACTATACGTTGAAAAGTCTGCCTTTGCTGTTGTGACTCAACAGCAGCTAATGCAGCAGCAGCTTCTTTTCCCAACACTGCCATACTTGCTTTTATTTCAAGCATTTTGGCCTGAGAGGCTTGAAACTTTGAAGTGTTTTCTGGACTAGGAGATTCTCTCACCCGTAATTGCCTTCTTGAAATTTCTGCTGCCTGTTTATGCTTCAGTAATCAAAGAAGAACTACAAAAACATGATAAACCTGATGCATCTATTTAGATGTGTTATACACAAACAATACCAAGAAGACCCTTTTACTTGTTTGTAGAATCAATTACCAGGCTCTCAGCCTCTTGTCTCATGCGACTATAATGTTGGGCAAGGCCACGAGCATCCTCGAGTGGCACACCAGTTGCCATTGCTCTTAATGGTTCTACAACCTGAAACAGTCGTTTGACAAAAATGAGAAAATTGGATTTTCACTTGACATTTAAGGTACGGAAGGTTTACTTTTGTAGCATAAAAAATACGGTAAACTATGGGAAACTTTAGATTAGCATCATGTGGGATATATGTATTAATAGTTAAACAGTCTCAAAGATGAGAAAAATCTGTTTCATGCATAATGGCAGTCATTAATTTCTAGTATGCATAACATCGTCACTGGGAAATGGTTTCTAACACAAAAATGGTTTTTTTGAATACCTTAATTTGCTAGGTCTAACAATGAGAGAGTGTGGAGGCCCAAGGTAACGACAGGGAGCAAATAATCATTCTTTTTGCCCACTTGTTTACTCCTTTGAGTGGCTAGCTTTCCTAAAAGATCTAGTTTCGGGCATTCGATAGAGTAAGATATGGCTTTTTAATTAAAACTAATGCTTTCAAATCAAATATATACCACCGGCTTTCAATAAAGGTTCCTGCACTTACCCTTGCCCTTGCATACCCTGTGGTGAAACAGAACATATAAAGGCTGATCCTGTGTCTACTAGTCTCTCTCTGTTCTAATAGCCATTCTATCCTTGTACCCTATACCCTGGCTGAGTTTTCGGCTAGTGGTCTTTCTGGCTTGGACATATGCTTATCCGTTCTTCTGAGCCCAGGTGGCACTGCATCTCTTCTGCTTGGCTATAAGAAGACAACACCTTTCGCACCGTCCCTTTGACCATGGCCCCGGCTCCTCCAGCTCTAGGCTGCTAGGTCCCCTGCACCTAAATTCAACATGCAAGCAGGGGGGAGAGAGGGACGGTAGATCTTTCGTAATTTTGAATTGTCATTCACGACTGCGACAACAACGTGGCCGGACACTCCAATAAAAGGAGCTCCGCCGACAACGTACAACTCAGGAGCAACTCCGTTTTAGTCGAACGGGTAATAAAGCAAAAACATTATGTGGTGTCATATAACATCAGCCTTTACAGCATGAAATTAATGATTTATTCTATGGCAAATAAAGAATAAAGTGCATTGAAAGATCAAAAAGGAAAACAAATTGAGTTTTCTACCGGTACACAAAATTTTACCAAAAAGCTGACTTTATGCTTAAGCCTTAGTTCACTAATTTGTCAGAATAACTTTTTCCATGCCATATTTACAGGGAAAAGTGCTAATTTACAAGGCAGAGATAAAATAGATAACTCATGAGCCTCAAGTGACAATGATAGATACTATGTGAATTAAACAACATTGGTTAAGTAATTCTAAGCATGCTATTTCTTGGTAGTCAGCCTCACAGCATTACAATAAGTCATATACTTGATAGCCAAAAAATGTGGCAGACAAAATAACTTAATGGATACATAATTGGAACATACCAAATTCTCTATTCATGTGAAGAAGATCCAAACAAATAGCGATGCTAACCTGTGAAGTCAGAAAGGAACTGAAATCTTCATGCTCTTTCTCTATATTTCTTATCGCACCACCATACAAAGCAGCTGCCTTGGCTAGAATTGCATCAGTAGCATGATTCTCACCTCCATATCTGTAGCAATCTTCTGATAACTTTAAACCTAAAATATATCCCCAGATAAGTTCATGCATATCTGAAATCCTTTAACTAAAAAGGTGTGCCAAAAAATTGAATATGGTGCCCAAGGTACAAAAAATGAACAATAAAGATACACAGTTTGGCTATACAATTTTACCTATTTCAATGTGTCTATGCGCTATGGTTGCATATGCTTCAGCTGCTTTGGCAGTATCTTTCTGAAAATCCTGAACAAACAAACAAGAAGAAAAGAAATCAAGTCAAGGTTAACATGACTGCTTTTATGGATATTCAATTTCCTCTTCCTAGAAGTTCAAGAATAGAAAACCTAGAGATTGATGTGAAACAAATCCTGTTAGGAAGTTTAATATGGGATGACTAGGACTTTAGGTGTATGGATTTTAACAACCATCCAAAAATGAAATATAAGTTAACTATGAATGCACAAATACACTCGGTGTCCAAATAAATAATACATAATGAATATTATATGACTCTTGTGCATCCATATCCTCAGCTAATTTGTGTGTAAGAAATGTATACTGAAGGATGCAATATGAATGCATGGAACATTATTATCTTCCAAATAAGTGAGCAATATTTAGCAACTAATGTCAACTAAACACCCAAAAAGAAGAAAATAAGAAAGCAGAAAACTGTCTAGCCCATTTCTTCTTACCCTTGCTTCACGAGTAGACTTGTATAACTTTTCTAGTTGTTGATGTCTCTGCAGTTCAATTTCATCTATGACCACCACATCAGAGCTCCCATAACCGCTTGTACTAAACTGTTTTATCACTGCCTGAAATTACCCAGGATTAATATTTATTTCAAATGTAGGATGATTATACAACTTGAGAAAACTCCATGTTAAGTTAGATTACAATGGGAAAATTGTAAAAGAACAAGCAAATGTTGATAAATGAGTCAAACAGAAACATCTGAAACAGCACAGGGATCAACTTGCTACATCTCTTTTAAGTCTAAGAATGAAAGTTGTAGAATAGAAACAATTGCTCAAACCCAGGGGAATTGGAAAGCATTAAATCAAAAAATAGGTAAATGATTGAAAATTCCCTATATTTTCAACGAGTACTGGCTCTAAACGATGAAATCACTAGTCTTTGAATAGGGGCAGCAATATGGCCGTAATGAGAAACCAATAAAGAAAAAGGAATTTATTTTAAAAGCCCTATATCAGTTTTTGGTGAATGGTCTATAGCACAATTGGTCAGGCCATTGGACAATTAAATATGAGTTGACTGGTAAAATCCCACCACGTATAACTTACCAATATTTGGTAATTGATTTTAATAATAAGACAGGACACGATGGTGGCTAACAGTTGGGTTTTTTTGCACAAGCTCAAAGGTTGAAACTTCAACATAGCTCAATGTTAACTGAATAAGAGCAACAGAATAGGAAAAAGAAAAAGAAACAATAGGGAAAATGGTTATGATAGGCCATCAATTTTGAAGACAACGCCTGTGCAAATTTTTTTGTGAGCCGCATATACCATGATTGCTAAAGGCATTAGGCAATTAGACAAGCAATTCATTGACTGAGTTCCACCACTTGCAATTTACAGGTGTTGTTGGTAATTGACTTTGATAATATGGAAAAAGAAATTCATTGACTGAGTTCAAATGTTATGATAGGCCATCTATTTTGAAGACAATGCCTATGCAAGCTTTTTTGTGAACAGCATATACCATGATAGCTAAAGGCATTGGGCAATTAGACAAGCAATTCATTGACTGAGTTCCACCATTTGCAATTTACAGATGTTGTTGGTAATTAACTTTGATAGTATGTATCAAGTAGTAGTTAACTATTGGGTTTCTCTTTAAAACGTTCAATTGAATCTTTTGCATCTAAAAGTCAAATTTCAATTGATCGATGATTTCAAGTTAGTTTAAAAATCCTAAAGGACAGCCCGGTAAACAAAACTCCCATCAATGGGGGCCCTGAAAAAGGATCTATTATATACAGTCTTATCCTGCATTGCAAGAGACCCATGACTTTTAAATCACGCAACAATAACTTTACCGTTACACCAATACTCCCCTTCAGTGCTGAATGGAATAGGAAAATTAGTTCCAGATGGTACCATTTAGATTCACTCTACATTTTGGTTCAGTCAAGGATAATCTCTCTGCAGGATCAGAACTTCAGTGCAAAGTTTCTTAATTTCACTTATGGAGCGCTTCAATGGACAGGTTAATAGCTAACCAAAAGCGGGCAACCCAACATCACAATTTGAAGGAACATCAACGTACATTGATAAACACAATGCCACTTAATTAATCGCGCGTTTCTGAAAGAAGTGGATCGGACCCCGAGGAAGATCCCTAATTCAATAAGGAGAAGAGAACAAAAAGAAAGCACAGCAAAGCGAGGGAAGAGGACATCACCTGTTGCTGCTTGGAGACCTGCTCCCGCAGCTTGCTAGCCTGCCTCCTCAGCGCGTCCATTTCGCCGACCCAGCACGCCGAAACCCTGGAGAAGCACTACTGGTTTCAGAGATTGCGGAACACAACGCCTTCAGGCAACCAGTCTCGGAACCCAACAATCTATCAGCGCGCGGATCTGGTGGCGAAAGCGAGATCGAGGGGAAGGGAAACAGATGGACGGAGGAGGAAGCGGAGGAAGAACGACTCCAGCCTGGCGAAGCTCAGCGTTCCTGCCTCATTTTGTCGTGAAGAACCCACTCGCCTTGTCATTGGCGGTGGCGGTGGCGGTGGACCCGCGGCCTGTGTTTCCCTTGGGACAGACGGGTACTATGGCAAACTTCGTATATGTTAGTATAATGGGCCAGGTCCATATGGGCCTGAGTATCATTGTTTGTTAACCAAACTCACTAAGGCAGCCCACCTCAACCCTCTGTTATTAACCTTCTCCGGCCGTTGTGTTCTAACATTTCTACGATGTGCACTTCTGGCTAAAGAGAATTTGCGTGGGCGATGATCGATCTTGCGGTGGTAGTAAGAATATATTTCATTGACTCCGTTGAACAATAGAAGCGTTCCGTTCATCGATGAAAGCGTGCACTTTTTCCCATGTCGGTGATCGACGGCCACCTGTGAGACCTTAACCTAAATCGATCCCTTTGATCACTTCAAGCACGCACTTGTGCAAAGGTATATGTTTGTGCGATAGGAGCACAAACGTTGAGTGATGTTTAGACTCCAACACAAGCAAGGGCTCAGCCACACGACTAGCTAGCCAATTTCAAATCCCCGCGTACATGACACGTGCCTAACCGAGTAGCAGTGTCGACCGAACCATCTCATCAAGCTCAAATGGCATCGACTCGGCCAACTTCATTGCTTCCTCGAGCTGCCTGGCTCGTCCAAAGAGATGGATCAGCCCCACATCCATACTGCTCCATCCTTAGAGCGACTCCGAACATGGGTTGCATCCACTGTAAGAACATGGTTAATTCCTTCTTCGACTGGACCATTGTGGCTATATGGGGTGAGCAAGCCGACGACGAAGGTGATGTGGTCGGACTCTACAGCTGGCTCTTGCATCTTTAAAAACAAGCTGAGTGTGACCCAACTTTTCTCATGTTGTGCGTACGGGAAGATCATGGAGTTCCACGTATACCCCATCATAGTTCAGAACCGATGATTCTACATTTCTTGTAAAGTCAATCTTTAATCTTAACAATGATGATTACGATTCACGAAACAATCGATTCACAATTCAAGATTATTATTATATTTAAAAAATTATTTAAATATATATATATATATATATATATATATATATATATAAATATATATAAATTTGTACTTATTTAAGTTGTCTATCTATTCTCTTAAGATATAAGAGAATCAAAATTCACGTAATTCACTTGTCTTTTTATCTTAGAATTAAAAATACGTTATTACGCACTTTTATTTTTCGTTCTTTGATCTCAAATCTTCTACTTTGTTATCATATTTGAAAATTATATTCCTTATATATGTATTTTTTTTTTACTCTCATCTAGTCATTAATTAATGTTTGTAATTTAAAGAGTCAAAAGATAAAGTAAATAATTGTTCATCTAATTTATTATCTCCAAAATTAAATATTTGTTATGTTGACATGGAACAAATTAAAATTTCTTTTGTGATGATAGAAAGGATAACATAAATTGCACCCATATATGAATATGTTTGTTAATATAATTATCACTCCAAATATTAAAATATAACAAGACTTTATTATTTAATTTATTAAATTCTTCAATTATCTTTTAATTATATTGATAAGTATACTGTTCCATGTAACATATTTAACAGATGGATTATGTATTTCTTGATTAAAAATCTTTAAATATATATTTAGATTCAAAACTAAAAGAAAGATATTCTATATAAATATACTTAATTAATGATTCTCTTAATTTATATCAAAATATATAATTAAACTTGAATCAATATCTTCTATTTAGTTGAAGAAAATCTAGATAACTTCATTTAAGAATGTTTTCTAACAAATTCTATCATATGCTTGGTTTTGACATGTTATTTTAATAACACATAAGAAAATTGTCCGATTGGAAATTATAGGAGACTTTACAATGTTCAAATTTTGTATAATTTCTCTATTGAAAAAAAATTGATATTCTCAAAATGTTTAATAAAAATAATTAACTTGAAAAGATATATCTTTAACCTTAGAAGTATTACTATTAGTACTTTCTTATTTCGGGTGTTAAAATTTATTTTGATTCATTATTGTTAAATTGAATATCATCGTAATTCATATTTAGATTGATTATTTTTTTACCTCTTCAAGACTGAGATGATGAACCTTCTTCTATTATAATTGCACTTTCGATTGAGATTTCTAAATTGAAAGATGAGAATAAAAAAGATGGTATAAAAATAATGAAATAAGTTGTCTATTTATAGAGTATGAAGCATTACATACATTAAATCATAATCATTGATAAAAAAATAATTAAATAATCTCAATTGTTAAAAAAAATCTCTCTCCCCCTTCCAACAATTGGAACCACAGATTAACTAGGGGTTCCAATGGTCGGAATCAAACATACACAAAAAAACAAAAAATCAAAAATCATAAGGTTCAAACCGTTGGTTCTAAGGTTATTGGACTTGGACAACCAGCCTGACCCAGCCAGGCCGGTTACGGCGTATATAACGAGATCAATGAATAACTTGCTCGTTGACCCAGTTATATATAGATCCAAGCCGGATCCAATTCGGATTCCATCCGGAGTCAGGTCTAGATGCAGCGCTAGTATTGCTGCTGCAGAAGAAGGCCCTATAATTGCTGGAAATACAGAAAAACATATACACGATCGAAGATACATTAGACACGAAAAAAATTTGAGGTTGAGGCCGGTCTTCTGTCTGTTATATTGCAGTTAATCAGCATCTGATATGAACGAGGAGAAATCTTCTGGATTCGAACGGGCAAAAGAATTGCCAAACCGACCGGCAGATGCCGGCGAAGAACCGGAGGCAGTGGCGTAGGTGCTCGCCGCATGATTCTCCGTCGGAGGGGAGGAGGAGTCGGCGGTGGTGACGTTCGCTGGCGGCCGTAGGAGTCGGCTGAAGGTACGCCTGCGCGGCCTGCTGGACGAGGCGGTTCTTCATCCGGATCTCGCCGGCGCCGGGCGTGGCGACGGGAGAGGGGAGCACGGAGGCAGACTGCGGCAGGCCGCCGACGATGACGTCGCGGAGGCTGGTGTACTCTCTCTCCTGGGCACTGTCGACGGGCGCGAGGTCGAGCGGCGCCGGGACGGCTTTACCTCGCCGACGGATTAGGAGGCTCTCCGCGGGACCCCGTGGAGGCTTCTTGACCATAGCGTCGCTGGGGTCGTTGAACATCGTAGCGTAGCGAAGGACGGAGGAGGAGAGGAAGGATGAGACCAACAATTTTTATAGACGCAGAATTAGATTTAATCCATTGGAGGAAGTTAAGGGCCAATTTTAGTAATTCTATAATTAAATGAAATTGCAAATCGTTACTGGAATTAGTAGATTTGCAAAGCGAGTTTATCTTTTCGGGGTGGTTAGAGAGAGACCCAGGAAATGAGGGGGCGGCGTCGTCCTTGCCGGCTTGCTGTTGCTGTCTTTGGGATGAGGAAGAGGCATTGACCCGGGTTTGGGTCAGCGTTGGTGAGCAGCACCAATTTGACTTCTCTTATTATAATAATATAATTAATAATAATAATAGATTATTATTATTATTATTATTATTATTATTAAGACTATGAGAATTGGAATTTTCCGGCCCAACTCGCTATATCTTTTTAACTGAGGAAAGAAACGGTATTTTAGTTAAGTTCGTAGCTTTGCTTGGATGTGCCACCTGTCAAGCATTTTCGAGGTATAAAGATGGCTGAGGTGAATTCCATGATTATGCATAACTAGACAGAGCTGCTGCTTCCCTCTTGCGTTGTTTGTTTGTTTTTTTTTTTTCTTTCTTAGATTGGGATTGCCACGGATGGGACGGGGCAAGTGAACCATTCAATAGAAGAAGATTATTCCAACTTAAAAGAATTTTATACTACTCCTTGGCAACTGATACCATCATAATTTTGAGATATAGTGAACAAAGATTTATCACTCCTGTGTGACAGCTTCAGTACAAGGATAAAATACTAGCTTATGATACATTGGTATAACTAATGAAGATAGTATAGCTTTTGATGCTTTCTAAAACTCCAAATGGGAACGAAGATGGTCAAAAGCATGTCATAGGAATTTCTGGCCAATGCACATCAGAAACCAAACCACCGTTCAAATGATTTGATAGGGATTTCTGGAAAACTGCTCACCAATTTGCCTTCTCTGTAATCGATCGGACAGAACACGGACTATTAACATGCATGCATGCATGCATGTAACTAGATACAGGTCAGACTAGTCAGATGCAAATAGAAATGATCGATATTTGATATTCCATCAAGGAATGATGCAGTTAGATGTAAAAGTCAACCCAACATACGGGTTGTGAAGGTCATTTATGGCAGCTGAAAGTGCTGCCATTGCAACGAGCTCATCAGTTTGTTATTTGATTCATCAATTGCTTCATAGCCTGAATTCTGATGGGCGTAATCTTCTTTCATCCCCCCACAAAAATCCAAAATGATGTTTTATACACCTTTTTACCTGTCTCTACATATTTATCTGAGTGGAGCATGTGTTGGAGAGTCAATAGCTACACATGGAGTTTGATGCTCCGCTGTGATAGTACTGCCTGTGATGAAGTCATTTGTACTAAACCCGTTCCAATATGATTCTACTGTACCAGTTAAGGATCTCAAGCAGTATTGGAAGTAGTTATACACATGGAAATTGTTATAAGCAAATATCGGGAAGGATACGTGGTGTGTTCCATAAATCTGTAATGCTAGCTCCAAAATCTGATAGAAGCCAGTAGTCAGCATCAGTCTGCAAAAGAAAATGGTCTTTAACTCAAATACGTACTTTTGTGTGCAAAAGACAATGAGAGTGAACCAATAAAACTGTCTTCTACTGCCAACTTCAAATTTATGAGCGATAAAACTATGCATGGCTATAACATAATTCCAGACTATCTAACACTAAATACACACATTTGTATGATTAAAACAAATATGCATGGTGAAAGTGTCTTGCTAAGGATAAGCATGTCAAAAGAAAATTATATTTTTCTTTGGTTTAACAATGACGAGAAATTAATCTTCTGATAGTTACACCATGATAGCCAAACATCTAAGATTTTTGTTGGATAAAAAGTTGAAACTAGAATGCTCTTCTGTCTGAACTATGCCACTATCATGGAAGAAATCCTAACTGAAATTGACTAAAATTCTCAGGGTAATCATAGGTATGACAATTGGAATCTGCAGGGTCAGATGCAGGACTTACATCAATTTCAGAAGCTACAATCTTTGTCATACCAGAGCCATTATCCTCTAAGGAACTTGCATCAAGGCATCCCCGACTATCTTGATTTTTAAATCCCAATTTCTTGTATCTGCTCTCATCTGTTGCAACTGCCAAGATGGAGGTCTCAAGCGACCCTGAATTTGTCACATGATCAGTTCTTGAAGGGGTCTCAACACCACTCATCTCGTCAAAATTCTTTTCAAATTTACTAGCAACAAAAGGAATAGAGAAGAGACATTATTATAAGACAAATAAAATCTAATTAAAATGCTTGTTTACAAATACTATGCTTATAAAAAGGAATGACTACCTTACAAGGTAAATATCAATAGGACCCATTGAGCTTCTTACGACAATTCTGTATCTCCGATGTGGATATTCAAAAGCCTTCACGCAGAAGGAGGACTTCTGGTTAACATCTGGAGCAATAAATAAATAAATAAATAAAATTGGCTCACTTACTCCTTTTACCTCATCAGGATCTGGAACCTCCAGGGTAGTACCATGAGGTGCTTTTATAGCTATAAGTGTCTGATTCTACATAGAGGCATGAATATCAAGGAGAATCTAAAATTTAATTTTTATTTTCAAAATAAACAAGGGAAACATGTAAGAAAACCTGAAAGCAAGGCAGTCTTTTGAAGTCATCTTCGGTCAGGTAAAGCAGCCTGAAATTTTACAAGTAACAGAAAATGGTTTTAATTTGTAGATGTTCTCAACATATGTGGGATGCAAATGCAAGAAAAACAAAATAACGTACTTTTGATTACTTTCTTCTTCAGTGAACACACTCATGCTTTCTTGCATTTTGCTGTAAAAGCTAGAACGTTTCAGCATACTATGCATTTTGTAGCATGTTAGGCATCAGTAGATAGAAGCTACATTTAGTATTGGAACCAAACCTGATGCACTCATCCAACTGATGTTCTTGCAAGACTAGGTTTTCAACTTCTGCCTAAAGGGAACAAAATATTAAGCAAAATTTGATGATCTTGTATATCAGTTAAAAATTTAACAGAAATTTACTCGAAACATGAAGATATAAAATGGATTTATTTGATTCTGCCAAGAAAGCAATGATGAGTCATACCTGAAGCATTGGCATATCATTTTCAACCTCTCCTGGCATTGCATCATCTAAGCCCCTGTAATGCATCTAATCAAAATTTCTTCATATTGAAATAATAAATATTTTAAGCACAGAAAATAACAAGATTCATGAGGAAAATATAATTTACGTCCAATGAATCTTGTTTTTGAGATTTTTTTCTATCAATCCTATCCCTTCAAGCACATTAGTGATGTCATAAATCCGCCTCTTTTGCACCTACATGTAAAATTCTAATTATGTATATAAGAAGAAGAATTTTTCAAATTAGCCAACATTTACTTCACCTCAAGTGTTTCTGCAGCTTTATTCAAGTCAAGTGTGCCATCTTGTGCATGTTTAAGTAGATTGATAAACCGTTTGGTCAACAGTCCTGATAGTGAAGTTAGATGATGATGAAAAAGAATTCTTAATCGATAAAGAAAACTTGAAATTTTTTTTATGAAAGTGAGAAAAATCAATCACCTAAAGAGCTATCATAACGGCAACTACCAACAGGAGAGAGAGCATTGCATAAAGGTGAACCTGCTGGAAACAAAATCTAGTTAATGAGTTGAGACTTCCAATTGAAAAAAATAAAATAAAATATTACAGCTCACTGTCCAGAATACTGAGAAAAAAACCATCAACCTCTTAGCTATTTAAAGTACTCTGTAGATGTGTACAATAATCTACTTTTCAAGTGGAAGATTAACATTGTATTAGTATTGGAAGGATGACAATACGCACCTGCATTTGGCAGAGAGTCTTTGACATCTGACTTACTGCTCTTGGATGCCTTGGATCTGCTATATGTTTTCTTGGTCATTTTAACAAGAGGATTGATCACTACTGCAGTAGAGCCAGAAGTAGTCTTCCACTCACACAACTCAGAAGCCTCGTTATCTCCTTGTTCAAGCTTTCGCTTTAACTAAGATATGATATATCACTTCAGTTGAACTATTGCCATCAACTCATAAGGAATATTTACTAATCAGGTAATGAAATTATATTGCAAGAGACTGGGTTAATGCAGCATAGAGAGAATACATTAGATGTGTTAAGATCTTACTTTATATATATATAAAAAACTAGCAATTAACTACATGTCATGCTTCATGTTATTTACTCATGCAATAAAATCAACTAGTTCACTTCAACCTTGTCTTGAATCAGTAGATTCTTTTCTCATCCCTGTGTTGGAGAATACCTAATGCTATGGAAAGTTTTAGTTTTCAAGAATATTTCATGCTAAAGCATTCTAACAAAAATATCTCCTAATAGCTAATAACTTTCCTTTCCCATGTATGAGCTTATTAAAACACTTGAAAATCAGATAATTAAAATCAGGCTACAAAGACTAATAAAACTTTGACTTGATACAATAGCAAAAACACTTCCACATTTAACTTCTGAAAATCATGCACTAACCATTAGAAATTAGTTAGGGCATAATTTGCCCTTTCATGAAGGGGAGCCTTGGCGCAACGGAAAAGTTGTTGTCGTGTGACTTAGAGGTCACGGATTCGAGTCTTGGAAACAATTTCTTGCAAAACAGGGTAAGATTGCATACAATAGACCATTCTCCAGGACCCCGCATAGGCAGGAGCTTCGTGCAGTGGACTGCCTTTTTATAATTTGCCCTTTCCTAACTTAACTAGAAGTGGTTTTAGAAGGCTCCAATTTATCCAACATAAACCATGTAACATCTTAGAGTACTAAAGATTTTTACCTTGAAAATAGTCCATAAACAATCAGTTTGTGAATATTATTCATGTGATCATTCATAGTTGTCAAGTAACATCACATTCATGAAAAAGTACAAACACTGACAAAACAAATTCAATTATGATAGGTAGATCATGAGGGTGCTTAAAGTTGGATCCATATCTCAACTGACTGACAAAAGATATGCAGATTTTCAATCTCTTGACCAAACTGAGATAGAAAAAGGCAGCATAAAGAATCAAAATAATAAATTGCAAAATCATGAAAAGCCAGAAACAACTTTACATGTTATCTGTAATTTTAGCACCTATGGTCATATTTAAGAAATTTTACTTTAAACATCTGATTGCCCATATGTTGCTAAACTTTGTACAGAAGGCAATCTCTACGAGATGAGTTGTTAATGACTACACAGTATTCATGTATATGCATGTTGTTGTTAAGATTTTTTGACTCATTTTTATGTCCAGCTTTCTATACTGTCATTGTAGATCCATGTTTGATGATTACTTAACTTAATGCTCTCAATTCAACTCTATTAGGAAAGCCCATGAGCCAATTTGGAGTGCAAGTCTACATACACATATAAGACAAATATTTAGCAAAACGAGTAATAGATACTTCTACATTTCATCATGGCCTGATAAGCACTCAATAAGAGCCGGTTGAGGAATCAGAGAAATTTCCTATCGGTCCTGTTTCAACCCCAGACAATCTATCATAATTTTGTGAAAGATCTGGAGACACATTCAGTTTGCCATTCATTGGGGCATTGAGGGAAACATCGATATTTCCTGTTGTTTTCCTTGGTAGCTTCAACCTTTACAAACCCAACCAAATTATGACTTTAGTTCTATTAAAAGTAAGACAGGAAAAAATTTGTGTATCAATGATACTACTTAACACATCCAAAATTGGGCATACCACGGACCCTAAAGAAAAGGATGAAGGAACACGAGTTTAAAACTGCATATCCCTCCAATCCATGCCTAACCTAGTTCTTCGACTAGTAATTTAGTGCCCGAATGTGATATCTACAACTTCCATTAAAAAATAGAAATCCACCTAAAATGGTTAGATTATCAACTCAACTCGCACAACACCAAGCAACACAGAACATCTGGAAAATTCGCAACTATCAGATCAAATCTCCCACTGTAATTTAAGAAACCAAAGCAAGCAGCAAAGTTAGAGCTCACAGGCGTGTTAACGATCAAGGAATCAGCCACGTCGGCGCCTGATGCCTGTCCATCAGCGGCAGTAAAGCAGTGGTTCTCTGCCCGCGAGGACGGCCTCGGCGAGGACAACAGTAGGTGCTGGTACTTCACCGGTTGCGGGATCTGCCCGCACGGCTGCGCCAGGCGGTCCCCAGAAGTTCGACTGCCGGACATCGCCCGCCTATTATATAAAGATCCGAAGGGCGTAAAGGAACTCGCTCGAACCCCCGATGTCGAGCCGAAAAGAGATCGTCGTTATCGAGGAATAACCCTGACGGAAAACCCCCTTGTACCTGTTGGGATTCCGGGAGGAAGAGCAGATCCAGTAGCGGTGGAAGACGGCAGCCGGAGAGGCGACCGGAATCGGGGGTCCTTTCGGGGATCTGGGTCGCCGGATCAAGGAGGGCTTGCGCGCGGGCGGTGGGCTTGTGGGTTAAACGAATCGGGAGGGAGGGAAATTCTAGCGTAGCGTGGAACGAGGGGGTGTGGAGGGAAGGCATGAGATCGTCATTAGTTCTTTAATCCTCTTTTATTAATTAATGATTTTGTTTTTACAATTTTATCGTGTCGCTTATGGAGCCTCATCTCACCGCACAGCCAGTAATGGACGATCTCGATGAATTCTCCTCTGTAATTTCGATTATGCGTTGTTGGTCTACTTTGAGATTCGTTTTCGTGCTTGATGATTGATGAACAATGACGAGTTTCCAAGCTTAGATCCATTGGATCCGGTTCCCACTATAAAATGAACCGAACCGATTTGGGATTGCCTCTTATCCTTCATCTGCTTTCACAGGAGCGAAGCAAGGGAGCGAGACAGCGTGTGTGCGCCGCCGCCATGGCTTGCACCGTTCCTTCCGTCGTCGCGTCGAAGCCCACAGCACCGATGGCCTTCTTGGCGCCTGCATCTGGTTCTTCAGCGAGAGTACAAGCAATTCCGAAGGGCTTCCACGGTCGAAGGCGGAGCTTCCAACCTTGTCCTGCCCGGACGTTCTCCGCCCCAAGATCTACCCCAAGAAGCTTCGTTGTCAAGGCCTCGGCTGGGGTAATCGTATACCTTGTGATGTTGGTCGTTCTTGTCGATTTAAAAAATGAAGTTTCTAGGCAATAGACAATTTGTGTGTGTATATTGGGCATTGCGTACTTCTACCTAAGTACCTTCCATTTTTATACATCTTCCTCTTTCAGATGCTTTTTCGTCGAATTGTTTGGGCATCTATCTTGTGATTAACAATGAAATTGATGTTCTGCAGAGCTACCAGCCGCTAGTTGGGAATAAAGCACCGGACTTTGAGGCCGAAGCGGTTTTCGATCAGGAGTTCATTAATGTAGGTTCGATTTTCAGTTATCTCGTCGGTAGTCCCAGGAAGTAGCAACTGATGAATGTTGTTGCAGTCTTATAAATTAGAGAATCCAAAGCTACTAGAATTTACTGATCCCAATTGTGGCATTTTTGTCGCAAACTCCGAAGTCCGAATGCTTGGTTCTATTGTGTTTGTTCATAATCATTTGGATAATACATCCATCTCATACCATAATATGCCCCAAATTTGTTACAGAATCAAATAAAAAGCGACAATACTGAAGTCTACTAACTATTTGTGGATGGTTAATCCGCTTTTATTCTGTCATTTAGCTGTACATTAAGTTTTATTATTTGTAATATCCATGTTGTTGAGATGTAGGATTTCATTTAATATAATAATCCTTTTCTCTAATCATTTATTTGAAGATCTAGAGTCTAGACTGAAAACAATACCAACGGTATCCAGATTATAAGCTGGATCTTCATAGAGCAATACAAAGCCTAGATCTGTTCTGTCTAATTTCATGAAAAATCTAAAATATCTATTCTGGAAATAATGATTCCTAAGAATTAAATCACCAAAAAGTCGTGAGTCTTGCATGGTTTTGCTTATTCTGTTATCTGCGCATACATGTTCATCATCTTGCATTAGAGTGGGAAAAGGATAAGAATGTAAGAGAAAGAGTTCCATGACAGAGTACAGCTTTAAACACGCACAACCAAGTTAATGTGGTCTGGTCAAAGAAAGTAGGCCATATAATCTGAGGAGGCATTCTTCGGTTCAAGTTTAGAAGTACCAAATGACATGCATCATAAAGCAAAGCTGAGAATATCCAATAAACATAGGCACTTAACATGACAAAATAAGCATGAAATTTAGTTGAATATAGGAAAGGTGGTTTTCCTTTTTTTTCTCTAAAATCATAGTATAAACATGGACATGTCTCTAGTTTCGCAGTGCACGAGGATCCTGCCAGTGCAGGTTTAGAGAGGGTCAATGTTGGCAGCTTCTTACAGCTAGCAAATAAGTTGTCCCATGGAGCAATCTTACTCTTCTACTGTTCACTTGATGGAAGCAAGAAAGAAAAGAAATAAAATTGTTAATTCTCTTATTTACTTAGAAAGAAATAGAGAAGGAATTTGAATATGTATTTTTCCTTTATTTTATTTCCACTCAAATTGGGCAGAGATAGATAGAAATAAAGTTTAAGCATCTAATAAATACAAACAAGTGATTATTATTATTTCTTTCCTTAAATTTCCATCTAAGTACGCAAGAAGAATAGACGAGAATGAAAATAAAATATGTTTCTCTCTTCTCTTCCTTTCAATTAAACAATTTTACTCCCAAGGCTTTCCAAATAAGAATATTCTATTTAATTCACAAAAACTGACTTTGAGTGATGAGCTTTGAGGATTACACTTGAAGCACCCATTACAATAAACTCGTCTCTCATCATTTCATGTTTATCTGTAGTCTTTGGTATCTATTTGAGTATATCTGTCATCAAGTATCTGTTTTTGCATTATATGACGACGGTTGGTCTTCTCATAGACTCCTTTCGCAGGTCAAACTTTCTGATTATATTGGGAAGAAGTATGTGATTCTGTTTTTCTACCCACTGGACTTCACATTTGTCTGCCCTACAGGTAAGTTCAAAGTTATTTCTGAGTCGACATTTTACATTGTAACAGGATCAATGGGACTGAATTTCTTTCTGATGCAACAGAAATCACTGCTTTCAGCGACCGCTACTCAGAATTTGAAAAGATAAACACTGAAGTCATAGGTGTGTCAGTTGACAGTGTGGTAAGTTGTTATTCGTAATCGGTACGTCTAATATCTTAATTATCTATGAATATTTATTCCATTCATGCTTCTTGATTCTAGTTTCTGTTTTCCCCAACCTAACTTAACTCTATCAGCATGCTGGGATGGCTTCTATATGGTTGTTCATTGACTCTGAAGAAAGACCTCTATTTAAATTTTGGCTTTTAAGTTCTCAATATTTTTGTTACGTGCAATACTTTGTCCAACATACCTTAAAATGTTAGGCAACTAAAATTTCCTGGTTATGACATACCATAGGTGAACCTTTCTATGATCTCCAGTCTCCGCTTTTTTTTCCCTTGACTCAGTATTGTTATTAGCAATTAGCTATGCCCTTTACCATAGTAGAATTCCATAGCTCATAGTATGCATACTCATACCTGAGACTTCCCAAAGACTATCCTCCTTCTGTGCCAATCACTTTTGTGAACCACTTATGTGCAAATTGCAAATGATTTGTCTCAGCATGGATGTCACGTTGTCTAATTTCGACAGGCTTTCTTTCCTTGCGGCAGTCAGAACTGGTTTCTTAGTTCTGCTTGTTTTTGTTTCTTGGGTTACTTGGCTCTTAAATTCTACATTGCTTGTTCTGAAATATTGTTTCCAAGATGAGATTTCAATGACAGAACAAAGGAAGGAAAAAAGAAGCAATGAGTTTGCTTCTGCAGTGATTATGTGAATTAGGTTAAATTTGTATTTAATCTTATGTTATATTTTCCTTTCCAGTTCTCCCATCTGGCATGGGTTCAAACAGATAGGAAGTCGGGTGGTCTTGGAGATTTGAAATACCCACTGGTAGCTGACATCACTAAATCAATTTCCAAGTCCTTTGGAGTTCTTATCCCAGATCAGGTAGATCGTGCCTGTCTTTCTATGCCTAATCAACTCGTTAATTACTTTAGTTGATTTAGCAGGTCAAATCATATAATTATCATTAGTATTATGCTGATCCTTAATCAGAATGTATCGCATCGTGTTGATCTGAACTTTGCCTGGAAATTCTTTTATATATGTTTTGCTAGGGTATTGCATTGCGTGGATTATTCATCATTGACAAGGAAGGAGTGATTCAGCATGCTACCATCAATAACCTTGCCATTGGTCGTAGTGTCGATGAAACCTTGAGAACTCTTCAGGTAATGCTTGATCAAAGCACTTGCAATCTCAAACTAGCTATTGCAGTCGATCTACACTTCATTATACTGACAAAGTGGCATTGTTTCCTATAATTCTGACAATGCTGAAAATATTATTCAAGGTTACTTTAGGACGCTTTTTCTAGTTTTGATCGTCTAGATCTCACAAATCTCTGCATCCGGCTCATCGATCATGCTATTTCTGCCCTGCAGGCATTGCAATATGTTCAAGAGAACCCAGACGAGGTTTGCCCTGCAGGATGGAAGCCTGGAGAGAAATCAATGAAGCCTGATCCTAAACTTAGCAAGGAATATTTCGCAGCTGTTTAGGGACAATTGGATTGTTACAGTCGCACCAAGTAATTCTGTAGTCTCAAAGATTTGATTTACCGTGCATTTTTTGCATGTGGCTCTTTATCCTAATCAGTAGGATTCTTGATAAACGTTGGAAGTTTTGCCCCTCGTAATTCTACTGCAAGCAAAGTTTCAACAGTTTGTTCTACTCCCGTTGTTTTATCCTTTGGTCAAATACATGCACAAATTGTTTTCGTTCAAGATTTTATCTTTCCTTTTATGCGGTGGCTCTGTAATCAAGGTGGAGATGGAGATGGAGATGGAGATGGAGACGAAGACGCGAGTGAGTGATTTCAAGTTGAAATGGCTGATCATTTCCAATACTTCGACAGATTCCATCAAAAGCACCAAAAGCAGAAGAACGATGACTCCTGGAAAGTAGCAGAACATTAGCATTAACATGCTAAGGCTTAAACTCAGAGCCAAAGAATCGAATTGATGTCAGCTCATAATTGAAGGGAATTTTTCATTTTACCCCCTTTGGTTTATACACGCCTTCTTTTTAAATATCTCACGGAGTCTAAAACGTTACCATATGATGTATTTATGTGTTTGCATAAGTAATTTAAGAATGATATATCTGAGGGCATCTTAATAATTTTAAACTCTTGGACACATTTTTGAGCAAAATTCCATATCAACGAGATTGGTATGATGAAAGGGGATTTCTAGTTTTAACTTTAGAAAATAGAAAATTTAAAAAAAGAAACGTATATGTTACTTGCTGCTGTAGTTTTCTAAGTCATTTAATAAGCAATTGGATAGCTGCTCTACTTTACTTTACTTGACAAAAAAAGGCAATTCCTTGCAGACTAGTAAAAGACAACAGACGTTTCTAACTTTTAAAGCGAGAGACACCGAGAAGTGCAAGCCATTCAATAAACGCATTCCTATCCTGCGCAGGGCTCTCTGTACCAGTGCATGCAAATGCAAAAGGCATTCACCCCCATGCCATAATAACTGGTACAGTAACACCTCCCACATTTGGCCCGCTCAGTAAAGCCACCCCACGCCAACAAATACTTCCTTTCAAATCTTCTCTCCTCCAAACATCCCCATCCCTTTCCCATGTCTCAATATGGTACCGTTCTTCTCTTTCCATACCTGATATTCACTCTGAACACCAATACCTGCAAAGCAAGGAACCCCAAACACAAGTTCTGCACCCTCCTGCAACCCGCTGAGACGATGAGCCATGAACAGGACACAAGCTCAGGCTGACAAAGAAATCAGACAAACTAAGAAAGGCATCAAATGAGGCAATTAATTCCCTTAATTACGATAAGACGCAGCAGCAGCCTTTAATTATTCTCCGTCCATATTTACAAAGCAAGAAGGAAAAAAAAAAGTCAAGCTCATCTGAAATCCTACTAAATCTTCAAAGCAATATTAGGAACTCTCCTCCCTCTCCAATATTACTGTTTTGTGACAGCAAGAAGACAAAACAGGTAAGCTATCAGTAGCTTTGCCACTGTGCCAGTTCACAGTGGAGAGAGAGAGGTAGAGTGGTCATCGTATCAATAGGTCCAATCCTGAGGCAGACCATGCTCTACGGGAGGCCGGAGGCGTTTAGCTCGCTCCTTCTCTCGTCCATTCCTTGTCCCCTGCTTCTTCTCGCTTTGTTCTCTGCACCCTGTCACATCTGGAGATCAAAAGAGTGCTTCGGTCATTAAGAAAGAATCTCGAGTAATGCGACCAATATCCTCCGGAGCCATTTAAAAAAACCAAACAGAAGGTCAGACGGAGATGATGATTTGAATTGCAAGCTATTTAGGTTTGAGTAAAATTCAAAGTTAAGAACAGGAAGATGCACGGTAAAAATTTGAAACTTTATAAGTTTACCAGGTGTATCAAAAAGTTAGAGAGAGAGAGAGAGTTTTTGTTTCAGCCTTCTTTTACTACCTTGGGTTGCGTTAATCTTCTCTACTTTGACCCGCGGAATGAACACGCCTGTGCCGGCGCTCTCCCTCGCCGGACCGGCTATTGGACTGGAAGCGAAGTGGTCGCGAACTGCTGGGGCCGGACGATGCATGATCCCGGCCTTGCTGGCTCCCAATGGCATCTGCAATTGGTCCGGATCTTGACAGAAGGCCAAACAATGTCTTTGAAACGGAGAAGGAAACCGGTCGGAACCCACCGGCGCTTGAACCGATCGAAGGCTACCGGATGTGCCGCCCCCGCTGTCGATGCTTGCGGCCATGAACCCGTCTCGAACCGCGCAGAACCTGACGGCATTGTTCACCGATCCAACCAGCGGAAATCCGAACACCTGCGATGCGAGGCAAAGTTTGAGGTAAGCGATGAGGAAACGAGCAGAGGGAGAGAGAAATAGGGGACGCGGGAAGCGGACAACGTAATGCGGCGATGGAGAAAAGAGTGACGGCGATGAAACGGCGGGGTGGTAGAAGAGGCCGAGAGAGGCGAGCTCGCGAGCGAGGACGTGGAAGTAGGCGAGGCGGGGGAAGCATTCGCGGCCGCCGGACGGGGCGGGGCAGGTGAAGTCGTATGGGTGTCGCGCGCCGACGTCTTTGAGGATGTTGGCCGGCAGCCACCGCTCGCCGTCTTCCAACTCGGGTGAGAACTCCGCCATCGCAAGAGACAGGAAGTGAGGGAGCGCGGCGTGAGGATAAATACAGTGGCAGAAGGGGCCCAGGGAGGGGCAGCGACGTAATTCGAGAGAACGACCTGTCCGATAGATAAACAAATTAAACGAGGATGGGGGGAGGAGGATCACGAGCGAGCAGACGAATCTGCACCGTAGGATTCAGATCGAGAGTACGTGGACGGCGAAGGCGAAGAGATTTGAGTGACGAGTGGTGAGATTGTGGGCTCAGGAGAGTGGCGTGGAGGCGACACGTGGAGGCGACACGTGGAAAATGAGAAACTAACGCCGCCGGATTCGAAGGGGAGCGGGTGAAAGCATGAGGTGAGGGGGGAGTGGACTCCCCCTTCCTAGTTCCTACTGCGGCAGATAAGTCACGTGACGAAGTGGGCCCGTGGAGTTCGGCCCCACGACTCCCTTGACTTAGAGCGACGGTTGCGGGCCCCTCGCTCTCAGGCCTGAATAAATCTAGTGACAGAGAGATCCATAAATTTGAAAAGAATTTTTTTTTTTACAAAAAACAATATTGACTGATTTTGAATAAGAACATTCCTTGTAGTGGACCCATTCCACTTTTCCATTGATGCAATTAACATCAACAACGAACTGTATGTGAATCTATTAGAATGGAAGGTGTTTGTTTTGCTCTACTGCTTCACGTACGAGTGTAAGGCCATGCTATAGATCATGGCGGATCCACCTCGAAGAGTGTAAAGCCATCTAGATCAATAAACTATTCGTGAACCTATATGTGATATTATATAGTAAAAATTCAGGAGACATGATACTCGGCGAATGAGAGAGAACACTTAAAAAGAGGTTTTAAAGAGGCAATTGTTGACAGCAAAAATTTAAATGAAAAAAAAAAAAAACTACAGGCGTCACCAGTTATTAAGGAAATAAGAAAGTGTAAATAGTTTATGAGAAAAACAAAGGCACCCGCATCCTTGGTTGCAGAGGGATTAGCACGATGAAAAAGTGAGATTAATCGGTGAGCAAATTGAAAACTAATTTGAGATTAATTTTACCAAAAAAAAAAAAACTACCAAAGCATCTCATTTGATATTTGATTTTCAAAACCTTTAAATTTTGAGAATATATTTTAAGAGGGTACTTTGTTTATGAAGTCCTAAAGGAAGTTGTGCTTCCAAGTCTTCATCCCAAAAGGAAGAACACAATCTACTCTCTTCATCATCCAAAACTGTGCTTCAGAGAAGATTGACTCCCACCAAGACTCATGTCTCCAAAGTCCAGCATTTGCCAATTAACTGATGCTGAATCCACTGCAGACGGGACCTCGAAACACGATGCAGCTCTCCTATGCCGTCCACAAGTCATTCTCAGCCTCTCCGCTTCATTCTTCAGGGATCGATGGAGACCTGTAAAAATTTGGAAGGCTAATTGAATCAGACAAGGGAATTGTACAGAAGATTGCTGATAAGGTTTCTCCTAATCCTTTTTCTTTTCACTGACAAAAGAAAATACAACTTGAGTTCAATAGGTATTTACAATGCAATATGGTCGATTATAAGGAACAAAATTTCATTAATTTATATCAAAGACAACAAACCCTACTTAGATTTTTCATTTCACTTGCTGTGAATTTAGTCGATCACAGTTGAAGATTTGTTCAAATCTTCAATTCCAGGACAACATGTTTTGTATTTGTAACGATGCCTAAATAATCAACCAAATGAGACGAGGAAGGCAGTAATTATTGACATACCTTCCTTGATGAGTTTCTCTTGCCGAAGACTAGCAATCTGCTGCCTAAGTTTCTTGTTTTCTACAGATAAATCAAGGCGGTACTGAAACAGAGAAGCAACTCTAGATGCGAAATCTGCTCCCAGAGTCTACAGAAGTTTTGCAGTGGTCAAACACAGAGTCCAAATTCCATCAAGGAAGTATATTACCACACTGACGTGATTACCTGAAGCACATCAATGTTCCTCTCAAGTTCAGCAATATATTGAAGTTTACGCACCCTAGATCGTTGACCTGAGTGCCTGCAGAAACACCCAGATGAAAGAACAGGAAATTTAGGAAAGAATGTCGGTGGTAGGATAACAAATATATAGCAGTTGAACAACAAAGCCGCGCTTTAAATTTGGTAATGGCTAAAAGAATACTAGTGCAATGATCACACTAGAGATAGGCATATGCATAAATTTAAATTCATTATGAATTTCCGAAAGCAACATAGCTTTACTATCATTCTAAGTCTAGCATTCACATGCAGAAAATTCAGACAGACACAGATAAGGTTAAATTATTGTTTAGGACATAGCTCTAATTCACACGCAGACAGATAGCTCTAAGTTATATGACTGGAGATTACAATGCCAGTTTTGAAACATGATTCTAGTGTCAAACATTTCATTCACGTGTGACTATTAATAAGCAGAATACAGAGCCTATAGAAAAATACTGCATGAACAAAAAAAAAAATAGTCTTCTAGAATGACATGTACCAGATCAGTACATGATAATTCTATCTCCAATAACAAAAATATCAACCTTGCTAGCGTGGCTAGATGTTACTTACTTCAAACAATGTTTACTTCATAGACTGAAAAGAAACTCACTGCCAGCTCACAAAAGGATACTTATAGATTAACCAAATAATGATAATATCTTACTTTTGAAGCAGCACATGCCCATAGACTAGAAACCAAACATTGTTTCTTTGACAACTGGAAGGTCTATAGGTACTTACATTGACCCCAAAAAAATTCAGATGCATACAAGATATACTAGTCCTCCCCAAACTCAAGTTAAATTTAGATGAAACTTAAGTGTCTGCAATATATCATAATTTATGAATGAAATTGTACCTAGATATGGATCACCAGACTGGGAATCTAGTTCATCACACTTAATCTTTAAATAATGCCTCAACATAGATTTCAGTTGGGTTTATAATATCAATCAAAACCATATGATACAAGCAGTTTTGTCTGATAAAGCAGTAAAAAAGGATTTGTTTCTTTTTTAGTTTCATTCTCAGTATGGATTGTAGGGTATGAGATCTGTAGTGGTCCAACAAATCACCAAGATGAGCACCAGACCAGTATTTGGTTGTTTATGGACTCTAGTCAAAATCTTGACCCAATTATCATAGGAAGCATCACTGCTTCACTGAAATTATAAGAGATTCTGATGTAAATCTAGAGCATGTAAGAGAATGAGAATGGGGTTCTTTTAAATACTACAAAAGAGCAGCAGATAACATAAGCATCTGATATGAAGGGTAGACGCAATTGATTCTCATTGCAGAAGAAGGAATTGAATAGCTAGATGATTAACTGCCACTAATATCCAGATACTAGGAACAAGTTTAAACATGTAAAAAAAACATTTTATTTTTTTGCAAAAAAGCTAAAATTCTACCAAGACGCAAAACAAATTAGCACAACTTCAATTATGAAGACTATGCAGCTCCAAAAGCAAACGGTGACAGAGAGATTTGTGATATTTAAGTTTCCAGTTAAAAAGTTTAAGATATAAATATTACAAGAACAATGAAGAGCATTAACTTGTTACCATCAATGCATTAAAGTAGTTGGTTGGCAGTTGGTAGAAATGAATTCTTTTCAAATACAAAGAAAAATATTATCTTCATGGTCAACCTCTTTAATTAACAAAATTACCATATTTGCAGTTTCTCAAGCTGAAAATCAAACTCCTACGAAGCAGAAAAAAAGTGACATTGAAAGAGAGAAAATATTACCTCACTGTGGTTCAAATTCTATAGTGAGACATAGCAAATGAGAATGCTAGAATTTTCAAAGATGTTAAAACCTCCAAAAATAATTATTTATGGCATATAGCAATATCCAACAATGATCTGATAGCAATATGTCGCTGAGGAGGAAAACAATAAAGTAAACCTACAAGTTAGAATGACAATATAAAAGCAAACTTCAGTCATAAGTTTCTGGAGCAAGGCTAGTGAACTTTGCATGAAAAGCTAAAAAGAATTGATTTTGATACATGCCAAAATGCATAAACTTAAAAATTACCCCCGTCTGTACTGAAAGATGTTCAGGTCTAAACATGGGAATCAAATCCTAGATCCTAATATATATGGTGTAGCATGGTGGACAGACATAGGAAATAAGAATTATGCCCATAGTAGAAAATAAACTATGCAACTAATTACAATTAATATAAACTAAACAGAATGCATGCATAAGCATTAAGCATGGATGAAGACAGGTACCTACAAAGTTTAAACTAAAAAGAAATTTAATTACCTTCTAGTTATCTTCTCAGCCTCAGGATTCATTGGAGGAGTATAATCTCCTTTTCCATGTGACTCATTCAAAACAGCTGTGCTTGAAGAATCCACAGTCAAGTATTTTAGTGGGTTGCTAGGAGCATTTTCCAGCAGAGAGGCTATCATTGAGCTCTCAGAGTCAGTTAATTTCCCCTTCTGCCTTGGGGAATTTGGTCCATAGACACAGTTACCAGCCTCAAACCCACAACCAACTTCACAGGATCCCTCCGACTCCAAGGAGTCATGGAGGAAGCCATCTGACAGAGCATCTTCTTCAATGACTGGATATATGGACCCGTGGAAACTTTTAGCTACATCCAACAGTCCTACTGGATCACTTGAGGATCTCCGCAGAGACATCCCTCCTCTTGTACTAGTTTCTTGGCCAGCTAAGAGATCATTGAGCCATATTGGCTGTTCATCTAAAGGTGATTCATGAGAAGGAAAAATAGGCTCTTGTGCACATAAGTTATCATCTTTCTGTGTGGTATGGGATCTAGAGTCCAACGCTCGGCGAGGTACACCCCTACTCAATAAGGGGCATCGAGGGGGGAGGGAGGCTGGCCGAGACATTCCCTCTACCACCTAAAAATCACTGTGCAAATTGCTTCTGTCTGTCATGGGAAACCAAAATCACGAACATGCAGATTATAAAGACAGCAAATGAGAAGAAGCAAAAAAACACAAGGCCCTGGAAAATTGCATTTAGTAATGGAAAAGAAAGCTGATAGAATGTAACGAAACAATGTAATTATACATTGTTAGCATATGAACTGAACAAGCAAAAATAAATACTAACAGGACATAGTTCCCGATGAATAATAAAAGAAATTGCCTTTTGCTAAAATCTCAATATTTCATTTCCGATCTCGAAACAATGGCTATCTGGAGCATTGTGGATAATTCCAAAATCCAAAATGAAACCCTAGTCATCTCAAATAAAATCTCCACAAATTTCCGAAACAAAACAATGCTCATCCCTCCAAGGCTAAAACCCTACCCAACAAGCGGCTGCTCGATGAATACGGCAGAAAAAAAAACAATATAACAGTAAGCCTAAACCTACCAACATCCGGTGCCAGAAACAAAACGGAGAAACGATAAAGAAAAGCGAACACCGAGAGAAAACGGTAACAAAAGTGTACACACAAGGAAGCATATTCATTCAAGCCTGGCACTGACCACCGATCGGCATTAGATAGCCCAAACCGAGCACTAACCAAGAGGTGGAAAAGGGGAAAGAGGGAGAAAAAGTGCGAGCGAATCGGGAGCAGAAGGGAGCGAGTTGCTTGTTGGTCTCGGCGGACATATACCTGGGTGTTCTACTGCGCCGGGGATCGGGATTCGGAGAGGAGAAGCTAGGCTGAGCGGGGAGAGAGGAAGAGAGACGCAATGGGAGGCAAGGAAAGGTGCGAGAGCGGGCGGGAGAGGAGTAGAGGTCACCTTCCGGAGGTGACGGCGGGCGAAATCCCCGAAGCAAGCAAACCACAGACCACACTCGGAAGGCACTTGAAAAAAACAACAAAAAAGGAAAGATCAAAGTTGATGGAGAAACAATGACCTTTTATAATTTCCTCTATCAGCCAACCTTTTCTCAGACTTCCTAATCTAATTAAAAATTTTCCACAACTTAATTTTTCTCGATTGTAAATTTATTTACTTTCTTTCAAAATATTTTATATTAAAAATTATTATGGTTATTAATGAATATAAAATAGAAATTATATCTTTGTAAATATAATGAATTATTTTGTCAAGTAATCTTATATTTATTTTGTTGACCTCCTTCAAGTAACTTAATGCTACTGAAATAAATGGTTAAGTGACCATTTGACATTTTAATATTTCTTATTTATGCATATCCAAATATATCTTTTTATTATTATTGCACCAACTAGTATAATTTTTTATTTAGAATTAATAGTATTTAATGGAAATGAATTATCTAGTTTATCAAAATGTTTTTAGTATATATGATGTCGTCTCACATAGCTTTAGTTTCAAGGTTTAGCTAGCTTTAATTTCAAAGCTTTATAGTAGGCTTTTGGTGGGCAATCACACACACACGACGATATTATGGGATGTGTCCTATGCCACATGCTCAATTGTACTATTAAAAACTATATACGTCCTAAAGTAAAGTGCTACTGGTGCACATCGATCTCTTTACTTTACTGCTGTGTGTCCTAAAGTTCTACTACCAATTTAATTGTATATATATATACACAGTGAAATTAATGTTGTGATGAAGGAGATTCATAGACTTAAAACTTATTAACTCGAGCTAGCTAGCATTTTATGTTGGATAGACATAAGGTATAGTAGTTTTTCATTATCTTTGTTGTAATTAAGAATATTTATATATTTGCCTTTTTCATGAATTAATTAATTTCAGGGATCATTTGCCAAAGAGACTCAAGAATCTCTGATTGATGAGATGTGTTTTATGATGTCATCAGAGGTGAGATCTGATATATGGCGTCACCTTTAATTTCCAAAATTTTTGTTAGAGAGAGAGTTTAGAAAGTAGCTAGGGATAGAGATGAATAAAAATTCAATTAAACTGAATAAATCCGAATTAAAAATTTAATTTATTTATTTCAGAATTTTAATTATTTTTTTTTAAATCAATTAATTCGGTTCAGTTTCGATTTTAAAATTTCTTATTCAGAAAAACTGAATAAACCAAATCAATTAAATTAGAAAAATAATTTATAAATTTTAAGTAAATAAAATTTTAAACTCCTAATTCATTAGTAAAATTTTTATAATATTTTAAAAAATTCGGTTAATTTGGTCAAAAACCGAATTATCGTTTAAAATATCGGTTTGATTTGTTTAGTTTTTATTGAAAAATTCGATCAGTTCAATTAGTTTGAAAAAAAATTTGATTTATTCAATTTTTTCTTAATTCGATTTGATTCAATCCAATTTTAATCGAATACTCACCCCTAACTAGGGAGAGAGGCTGGCTAGAGAAGATTTTCTGTCCTAAATTAAAGCAAACGAAAAACAACCATCAGTAGTTCAATGAAAGATCTTTGGGACTTCAATTGTTTAATTCATATATGTACAGTGCATGTGAAATGCTGAGACAAGATATATTTATCTTTAAAACTTCAAATTAAAGATTGAGCAAGATACTTTCAAGATCAGCACGCATGAGATTTCTGAATATACACTTTAATTTGAAAAAGAGGCAAAGTTGTAATACCACGTTTAGTGCGAGCAACATAAAAGTTTAATTATCAATCTAAATCCTTAGAGCAATAAGAGTTTGACAAAAATAACAGCTAGCATAACTTAATAAGGGTCTAAGTTAATACCATAACATCCTCAACATATATATTTTTCTCTTTCTTTTCCATGATTATTCTTCTACATCTTGTTTTTTAAGCTTATCTCTGTTTGGCCGTATCTTAGTTGATTAGTTTCACAACGTCATTATTCATTATTGGGCAAGGAATAATGGTAGACCTTTAATTTGATTTATTTACTGTCCTTACTTTCACCACAACATGCAACAGTAGTCTACTCCTCCGCCCTTGCTCTCCGAGCTTTAAATCTAGGAACTCGGGAAAGTCTCGCCTTTTACCCACCCTTTCCTGATCCATCAAAAACACCACGTATAACATGTCGTGGCCTGCCTGCCTGCTCTGTAGCCATGTCCCCATGCTGCCTGCATCCATAACTTTTCATCTGAATTATTGCACTACCTTGCCCCTTATTCAATCATCTATAACCATCATGCAACCTCTCGCATTCAAACCATGGCATGCCCCTACCAGGATATATATATAGAATATTATAATTTATATATATCAACCCGATCTTGTTTCATTCATGCTACGATATTAATTATTGCATACGATTAAGCAATTCAAACAAATACACAAATCCATATGGCGATATGGACGTTTGCATCTTAAGCCTCAAATGAGAGTGTAAATTGCACATTAATCTCTAAATTCGATAGACTACATAACCTTCTTGCACCAAGCGCTATACATATATATATAATTATGATCTAGTCTATGTAGTATAGTATAATACTGTGTATTATATACACTACTACTACTACTGTACTACTGCTGCTGCTGCTGCTACTACGTACGAGTACTCAGCCATATAGTTGATTATTAATCGAAATCCAATATAGGAAGATATTTAACCTACGAGGTGTGGTAGTAATTGAGCAGAAGGCCTCTATCCGCCATGAATGCTGCTGCATGCGATGGATGTGGCACTGCTGTGCTGTATTCGCTGCCTTGACTTGTGAGGAAGCTTGATGGCTGCACCACGGAGAGGGAGTGGTTGCCGCTGTGTTGCAGGCCAAGCGTGAGGGACACCCCATTTCCTGAGAACCTCGGAGTGAATTGCTCAATTGAGTAGCCTCCGTAGCTTCCATGGCCCGGAATCATGGAGGCGTTGAAGCCCTGGTGCTCCCCGGCTCTCGGCCTTCCATCCATGAGCTTCATCAGTAGCTCCTGGTTGCTCGTCGTCGCGCCGGCGATGAACTCCTCCTCGCTTCTCCTCGCCTTCTTGATTGCTGCTGACGGAAGCGCGATCTCGTCGTCCTTGTCGTAGTAGGATGCCAAGGAGGAAGGTTGAACTGCGTTGTTTTCTTGCTGCTGTACAAGTGCGTTGGACTTGGATGTGGAGCTTCCACGAGCGTCGCTCTTGCTCGCCATGTCCTCCGAGGTGTTTTGTTCTTGATCTTTGACCTCGTCCAAGTACATTTCCTCCACCATCGGCTTCCACAGTCGCACTCTTGCGTTGATGAACCAATTCGAGACCTGCACCGGTCGAATTTAATTAGAAGTCAAACATTAAATCTCACACCATCTGCAAAATTAACTGCGACAACAACCTGGCTCCTTGTGAGTCCTGTCTGTTTAGCGAGCATGAGCTTGTCTGAATCCTTCGGATATCTGCATCAATAAATTGATAGACAAAATTATGGCAAAAATATTCTTTATGATTCGAAAATGGTTTGTTGATCTGAGAATTAACGCTTACGGGTGGAGGAAGTGCTCGAAGAGCCAAGCGCGGAGGATGGAAACAGAGCGTTCGGGGAGGCCTCTTTGTGGCCTCCAAGCGTTTTGCTGGATCATCCCCAGCTGCTGCAGCGCGCGCTGCTGCTTCAAATGGTGGTCGATGAACCGGAGCCTGGACCCCACCGACTTCGCCTCTTCCTCCCCCAAGCACCGGCTCGTGGCCTGGATTTGGCAAGCGATGGTGTCCCGGAGGCACCGGAATTGCTTCGATATCGTCCGGAGAGCCAGCGCCGTGTACGTCCTCGCCGATCCGTTGCCGGCGACGGACTCGAAGGAGGATACCACGGCATGCATTTGGTGCCGGTACTGCCTATACCTCTGTTCCACCTGGCCAAGAAACGATCAAATTTATGAGACCTCTGTTTTCAAATTGACCAAATATTTAGTTCTGAAGAAACCGATCGCTAATTACCTCCTCGAGCATGTTAATGAGCTTAGCCTTCTTCGTTTGGAGCTCTTGCTTCTCAGCGGAAGTGAGATCCGGAGCTCGCTTGGGGTCGTCGTTATCCTCTCTGGCGGCGTCCGTACTTTTGATGTTGCTGTCGGCGGCGGCCGCGGCGCAGCAGCAGCGGGATTCTTGGAAGTAGCCTTCTTTGTGGATTCATCTTTGATCTCCTTCCCGACGTTCACCACCTCGTCGAGAAGCTGCTGAGCCGCCTTCAAGTACTTGTACCCCGTCAGCAAGCCCGATACGCCGTTGATCTTCGCCTCGTCGGCTCTCTCCGGAGGCATCTCCCGCGGAGCCATCTCGTGCGGGGAGAGGCTGAGAGACAGCCCTTTTTGGGCTGCGCCGACAGCCGGGTCGCGGGTTGACGTCGTCGGGGCCGCTCCCCAGGAGCTATGGTGTAGGCGGGGCAGCAGACCCTGAACTGCCGATGACACGTCTTCATGGATCGGACCACCACGGTTGGACTCGTGCTGGGTCGCCGGAGCTGAGGGCTGATGAAGTGGGATGCCGACGAAGTGCTGTTGCTGCTGCTGCAGGCTGATAGAGTTCATCGAATTGTTGTTGATGGTGGAGTTTAGTAGGACCATGTTCGCCGGCGAGGCCACCACGTCGGCGTAACCACCGACGTAGCTCGGGTTCATGAGGTAGAGCGTCTGCAGGCCGCCGTCCGGCGTCATCTCCGGCGCTCCATGGAAATAAGTAGCCATAAAAAAAAGTGATTTTTTTTTACTCTAAATCAAGGCGAAACAAAAAACCAAGCTTTGATCTTTTGCTCAGATACGTATAGGATGATGAAGCAAACAAGATCGTGCTGGATGCTTCTTCTCTCAAGATGCTCCTGAAATAAAATTAAGAAAAGAGACTGGATGATAAGTGAATAAATCAGAAACAGAAAAATCAATCTCGACATAAAATTAAAAACTATAAACTTATGCATTCAATTACCTATCCATCTTTCCACCATGAATACTAAAAAATTTTGATAACAAAATTGTTACATATATATGAACCGATCGATCAGATTATGATCAGAAGAAGAGGATAATAAAGAAGTTATATATTCTACAAGAACTTGGCAGATTCAAGGCCAGGATTTTGGATGGAAGGAAGAGAAAAGATTCAGAGAGCCAAAACTTAATTTGCTGAGGCGATTAAATTAATATTTGTAGGCAAAATATATATACCTGATAGATGAGGATGATATAAGAATGGAACTTTCAGAAAGACCTCAGCTCCTACATCAAACATCTCCTACTCAGAAGAGAAAGATGAGAGGTACCAGAGACACGATGAGCAAATAAAATAATAAAACAGGAAATATATTTATAGCGAAAGTCTTATTCCAGCTGCAATAATCACACCTCCAGCTGAAGAGGAAAGAAATGTAAAAGGAAGAAAGAAAAAAACAAACAAACATATAAATAAATAAATAAAGGGAAGATGGAGATACCACCTTTCACTACCTATAGCATTATCCATCCTCCCTCATTCATCACGCCCTTCAATTTTGCCCTTTTTATTTATTTTTTAAACATGACAATACCAGACCTTTTTGGCCCTGGTGATCGAGTGATTTGACGCACTCTACTCTTTTCCTCGTCATTTGACGCAGCAGTAACTGTGGCAAGGGATTAAAGAATAGCTATAAAATATATATATATATATATATATATATCCCACTGTTCTATTCTCTTTAATTACTTGAAGATGAGTGAAAGTTAATTAACCATTTCTTCATCATCTCGTTTGTCTCTACTTAAATTTTCAATTGCAAGCTTTATATATATTCTGGCCCTCATCTCTTCCTATAATTCTTATATTCTTTTGTATGTGGTTGGATGCTGGGGCTGAAGATGTAAAGTAATTGAAAGCCAAGCAAGCCAACCAGCGACCACTATTGAACCAGAAAAGCCAGAATATTCTTCCTTTTTCTCCAATAAATGAAGTATTTTAACAGCCTACTGAAGTAATATTATATCAAGCAAGAGCTAGCTTTTGGCCAAACTGATTAGTAACAGTAACGTCAATAGTTTTCTTCCTTCTTGAGCGTGTCCTATGATCATTCCATATATTCTTTATTATTCAAGTCGCTGGTCACTTTTCTTTCTTTCACGAAAGGGGCCAAAGACACAGATGGAATGCCCAATTAATCTTTGAGTTCAGAGGCCATGTATATATATATACACACATATAATAATATTCATGTAATTAGGAACATAAAGGAAACAAAAAAAGCTACGTCATGCGAGCAAAGATCTCCCCATGCATCCCGATCAAATTCATATGCATCTGAATAGAGTATTAGTAGTTAGATAAAGATGGAAAGAAAGGTGTTTCTCGAGCTGTTCTTGGAGTAGGAGGATCAGTTGCCGCATGACAGAGATTACAGCACTCGTACGTTATTTAATTTTCTCTGTCAATGATTAGAACAAGGTAAGTATGACGTAGAATGTGCTCGATGTCAATATCGATTGGATTAAGACTGAAAATTATGCTAATTCACTAATAAAGCATATATATCCTGAAATATTTTCTAAATAGCTAAGAGAATTTTCTTTTATAGACAAAAAATTTTCTTTCAGTTTTACAAGGGAAAAAATTAGGGCAAAAATATAAAAAAAATAATGATTAATATTTTTTATTAATATAATTTCATTAGCCTTCAAGTACTAAGAACATAATGAATTAAGACGAGAGTACTGGGGCCTTACTCTTGGCTGGCAAAGAAGGTGTGTGTGTGTGTGTTTAAACGATATATATGTCATTTATATATATATATATATATATAAAAGAAGTTCAACTTAAGACGCAATTCCATGTCTTATGCCTAGATATTTCTCCTCGCCCTTCAGCAGCCACACAACATGTACATGAGTGCTTTCCAACTTGCAGGTTCATTGCACTGCCCCCTTGCAATATCGCATGTGTTCATCATCACCAAACCTTTTGATCAGTTTCCTACTTCTCCTTTGTCTTCTTCTCACGGCCTCTTCTTTTTTACTCTCCTTTAACTTGCTAGCTAGCTAGTTAATTAGGCCTGTGTGATAAATGTGCTTAATTATATTAGACTTCCAGTCCCAGTAGTAGAATCCCTGATCAGTTGTTTACCAGCTGCGCCTAACAAAGAACCTTCGAGCATGCATCTTCACTCCACCGCCTGGAAGGGACAAATATATATATACAAAAGTGTCCAAATAATGTATAGACTAATTGTTTTGTATTATAAGTCATGCTTCGATTAGCATAATATTAATCTTATTCGGTAAAAAAAAAGAAGAAGAAGAAAAACAAGTCGATCCCTCGAATTTTATTCCTTACCGACCAAGCGCAGTGACAGCCGAGTCCCCACAAAATAATTAGTCTTCAAAAAGGCAAGATATGAACCAGCTAGTTCCCGGCCCACCTCCACGTGATTGCCCTCGGTGTCTCTCTTCTACTGGTCCCCTTCCCTACGGTGCCGCTCCACTCACTGTAGCTATAACGTACAAGTATCATCTGCTCTTTATTCTCGCACAACGATCTCTCTCTCCTCTCTCCTATTTCCTAGTTTTCTGAAACAAAATCCATTGGTCGTGAACTCTGCAAGCATCGGAAGGCGATCCAACAGACAATCGACGACGAGAGCGAAAGAGAGAGTCCATGGGACTACCCCTGCCCGAGGAGGAGGGAGCCTCGTACTCACGCAGCTACCAACACGTACGAGACGAAGGAGGGGCCCACCCGCGCCCGCGTCGTCTTCCAGTGAGGGCCCTCCCGGAGGGCCATGCGCCACCTGCCCTCGCCCAACTCGGACCCACACCGGGGCACGTATCGCTTTCTCCCGCCTCCCGCCCCGCTCCGCTCTCGGATCCCCTCCAGCGGCCGACGCCCAGTCCTCCACCACCCATCGCCTACGCGATCGACACACGTCGCGTACGTGCGTCATCGCATCGGTAGGAAGAAGGGAAGGGAAGGGAAGGGAAGAATCGGGACGGTGGGCCCCCGGAGGATTCGGTGGGCGTGGGGTCCGCGAGCCGTGGAAAAAAGATATTAATAGCGGTTGAAGAGTCAAGGGCGGATCCAATAGGAACGCAGCGCGCGCGCTACGTCGCCTTCCCTGCTAGATTTCGAGCGCGTCGCTGTCGGCGGCCTTATCTTCCTCTTTCTCCCTTCCACCGCGAACAATTCTTCTAAAGCCGTGTGCAAATTAATTCTCACTCATAGCATTACCAAATAGCAAAGGAAAGACAAGAATATATTTTATTTGATACACCACTCTAATTTGTGTCTATATATTTACATATTGTAGGTCATTAATTAAAATATACATACATGCATACATAATAGAGTTCTTTATGTTTTCATATATATTTATACTTACAATTGAACAACCTTGTGAAAAATCTTATACTTAATTTTAGCTTATTATTCTAAGTCTTTCCGAATGTATATTCGTATTGAATTATATATGCTCATATCAAATTAATGCATATAATGAGATAATGTTTTTGTGCTTAAATTTTATAATTAAGTTACCCAATCAAATAAATAATGATGAGGGATGCCGACACAAAAAGGGGTGGAGCTACGACTAAACATTTGTGTGTGTTATGTATGATTAATTGATCAAGGATCGTTATTCCATTAAGTGTTGAGGAAAGCAACAAAGCACTCTCTTTATCCATTGCACTAGGACCACACACTCAAGTGGACAATTGCTACTCGTGTCCTTATCGCGAGAACTTGACAAGATTTGTGCATGACCCACATGGATCAAAAGTGTTCTTATCCATTAAGTACTACTCTTAAGTTAAGTCTATCAATTTTCTGTGTGCCGCATCGTCATCATGTAGTTTTCTTGATCATGTTGGAAAATGACAATGTTTGTAGGTTCACTTCATATTTTATTCATGATTGTATTTCTTGAAAGCCATGTCTCAACCAAAATCAAGGTTAAATTAATGTAATGGTCGGAACTCCAATAGCTTAGTAGTGATTTTGAATCAATTAAAATGATTAAGGATCCATGATGTAAAAGAAAATTGAAGTTTAAAAGGTAAAACATTCATCCATTGCTTCATCTGTTGGGGAAAGTGTTGTTTAATTATGATTTGATTAGTTAAATTGCTTATCTTTATCCCTAAATCATTTAATTTAATATTCTTAATTTGAAGATTGATTTACTTTCAAAACCGTATTAAAACTCTCAAAATTTGATTAAAAGTCATCAGTACTATTCAGGATGCTTATTTCTAAGTTAGATAATTATTGGTATCTTTCACTCAATATTTGAATATTAAACTCAATTTTAAAAACTAATTATTGGATTCTTTTACGAGAGGGGAAATTAAGAAAAGCACATTTATTAAAAAATAAATTTGGTGTCTAATTGAAGCTGATAATTAAAATAGATCGTGCAAAATCATTTTGGGGTTATGAAAATATCTAACATTAAATTTTTTTATTAACTTTCAATATTAGCCATAAAATTTGAAAATTCTAAATTAATCTAGCTAGTTCTCCAGGCTTCGGATGGTTTAAAATTAATTAGAAACTCTAGTTAATTATTTTAAAATCACATGACACCTTCAAAATTAATTACTGAAATCTTAATTTAATTATTTTTAAAAAATATATAAAATGTTCTGAACCAATTAATATCTAATTAGTTAAATAAGTAAAAGCAAATTCAAACTCAACTTGCAAACTCACACCAAAAAAGATGCAAATTAAAGCCCACATGCAAGCCCAAGTCTGGGAACTAAGTGCACGCGATCGATAAATCTATCAAGTTATAGCCATATTTGTCTAGAAGTACATATCTATTTGTTCATAACCATCCTTATTTGAGAATGATAAATGACGTTAATCCATGTTTATTTCCAAAGATGGATCGAGGAAGGAAACTAATTAACTTAAAGTGATTTTTTTAAAAACTAAAAGTTGATCTCGCACGGGGCCTCTGACTCTCGAGATTGCGAGCACCGTTGGGAGAAATTCGACATGACCACAAGCACAAATTCAAAGGGAGGATGTCTATCAAAGGGATGATGACGAAGAAGAGGGATGGAAACGGATGAAACAACCTGGAGTGAATCATATATGAAGAATTGGCTTCAGATCTACAGAATCAGTAAGAATTGGCTTGAGAATTAACAGCTTTAATCCACAAGTGACAAAGGTTTATCAAGAAGAAAGATAGTGAAATAAATAATTATAAGTGCCAAAGGTTTAGCTAGTCTACCTCTAGATTCAGTTAATGCATGCATATTCTTGGAAAAATACCTCAGCTTTAATTAGAGAACAGTTCGAGATCTCATTATAGCTAGTCGGTCGTTTAAATATTTCATCCCATGCATGCTGGCTAAAGGTTTGTACTTCGTGCTTTTCGATCATCTATTTTATTATCTTTGGATATATATTTTGCTATTTGCCAAACCAGAATTAAGCAAGTATTACTTCTTCATTGTCGCTCATCATTTCGATCGGTTTCCATCAGAAAATTAATGTACGTACGTATATGGATCTATTACTTGATTTAATTTATATATATACGTACTAATTCCTCCACTGGACTTTGTTTCGATAACCTGTTCTTTTTGCGACAAGTATGCATTTGCAAGTTCAAGAACGAGGCGAAAGCAATTCAGTAATTAACCTTCATGAAACTTATATATAGTTTCTTGGTCTGAGAGAAGAAAATTATAACCTCTTATATTAGTTGTGAAGCATGGCCACTGAGTTAATTAGTGCATAACTGATAGAGAGGCTAATCGATACAAGTGCATGCGAACATGGTTATTCTAAAAATTAATAGGCAAATTACTCATGCTGTAATTCCTTCTCTTGCAGTTGCACATTCATGATCAATTTTTCATCTCGAGTTGGAAGCTCGCAAAGCATGCTCTCCTTGCTCTTTCCCCATAGAACGCCGTAAAGGCCTCCGACCATCAGGAATCCACCTATAACACTGAAAACAGAATATATATCTAGCTACTTTTACATTTGAATATATATATAGCTAAGATAACAGAGAATTATATTGCATGCTGAGATCATATAGTCAGTTACTCACCTTCCTAGAGAAATCATCTCTCCTAATAAAATAGTTGAGCATATCATTGTGAAAACAAGAGCTAACGGTGTGAATATTGCCACAAAAACAGGGCCCTTCTTCTCAATAATCCAACTTTGTAAATAGAAAGAAACTCCAGTCACAATAAATCCCTGCAACGCAAAGGAAATCTGAATTTACTATATATTTCTTTCAAAGGCTAAAGACATGACTGATCATCAAACATGCATATATAATTTTGCATGTGGTTTTTTGATATAAAAAATATATGTTTTACATGTTGAAGATATATAGAGTATGGGCAGCATACTTACACTATACATAATAGCAACTAGACCCATATCCAAATGCAGCTTCCATTTGGAGATCTCTCTCTCAAATGCCATGGCTACAGCAAGGGACTGAAGGGTGCTGAAGAGGCACTGAAGAGTTGTGAAAAGTAGCTTGGATGGGTATTCTTTCAGTATCTTTCCCTGTCAAACAAAAAAAAAAAAAAATGTTGAAATGCTGTAGTTCTTTAATTTAATTTCTTCTTTCTGTTATGATCATTTCCAATTTGGTTATGGGTTTACCTGTAGAACTAACCACATTGACCAGGTTAAGTTGGAGCTGATCGTGAATAGGGTTCCTTTGATCCATGTTGCCATGGAAGGAGTTGATTCATGATTCATAGAACCTTCACTATGACCATGGCCATGGAGATGCACAGGAGGGATGTGAGGGCCTTTGTAGAACGCAATGATCATTACACCTGCCAAACAAAGTGTTATCCCTACTGCCTTCCCTACTCCTGGCAAACTCTTCAGTTTGAAGGTTTCCATCCTGCAAAACATTGGTGACCATTTAAGCAAGTTTAATCAACCAAAAAAGTATCAAGGAACTGGATTTGAGCACGTACACGCGGTCAAAAGGTTTCACATACCCGAGCAGCAAGGCCAAGAAGAAGGTGAACACAGGAACAGTATTTGAACACGCTGAAGCCACTGATGCGGAAGTATACTTCAGCCCTATGTTGTTGATGTTCAAGCTCCAAGTAATCCTAATTAAAACAGTTCATTAAGTTCAATATGCGCATATATAAAAAACTACTTAGATATATTATTTACTGATATCAAGAAATTAAACTCACCCGAGCAATGCATGCAAGAACAGCTTCACAGCTATTGAAAGAGTCAGCGGTGGAGATTTTTTCCTGAAACCAAAAGAAATTAAGGATCGCAAATTGCTCATGCATTAATTTGTTGGACAAATTCCGATCGACCACATATTCACATACCTCTCGAAAACGAAGGCTACTGGAGCTAACAACAGAGAGGCGGCTGCTTGTCGATAGAAGACAAAGATGTAGGTGTTGACGCCCTTGTCGAAGATGAACTTAGAGATCACGTAGAAGCCAGTGTAAGTGAGTTGCACCAAGACTGCAGCAAGATAGGGTTTGCAGGCATCCATGGTGACTAGCCTAGAAGGATGAAGGGTTAGGAAAGCTGATGCCTGATGATGGAGAAGAGAGTTAGTCCCTCTTACGCCTTAAAAAGAGCGACGACGGAGCGTGCAACATTAGCGAACCTGAAAAGACTGCTTGTGGAGTCTGAGCAAATTTTATTCGCAGTACTTTTTCACATTTTGTTTAATTTTAGTCTCAATCTTGCTTTTGTGTGCTCTCTTCTTTACTTTGACTTCGCCTTTTAATTCAAAGAAATATATATTTATGTTTCAGTTAGATCGATTCAGTATCCTCTTGAGTTGCCTCTTTACAACAAGAGTAGCTCTCATGTGTGTATTTGGATTACTTCAGTATCATACACTTTTCTCAAACTCTGGTTATCTTC